>NC_072736.1:96785639-96942219 GCF_026930045.1 Uloborus diversus
GGTACTTTTACCCCACTCAATGCAAATTTTATCGAAAGACAGCAAAACTACGTCAGCATATTTATAAATATAATAAAACCCCCCGATTATATGTTCACATGATCTACTGTTTCCCCGCTCTTAACGTTTTTTACCTCAGGTCCCAGTTTTATTTTGTACTAGTGGCATCCGCACGGCTTTGCCTGTAGTAGAAAATTAAAAGGTCTTTTGGTTTGCCTGTATATTTACAAATAATGTATGATGAATTTCTCGCCAATTGACTTGCCCATGTTACGGTTCCACGATATGATAACTTGGTAATTTAGGGGAGACCGGGGTTAGTTGTTACAATTTTTTTCAATATTTTTTTTTTACGCTAAATATTTCAATTATTTACACGCGGGAAACTTTAAAATGCATCTAGATTGATTAACATTCATAACATATTTTTTAGAAAATGATTAGAAGCCACTACTTTAAAATATTTCAAGTTTTTTGAATAGATGTAGATTGTAACAACTTACCCCACCACGGAGCATGTTGTTACAGTATATGGGGTAAGTTGTTACATGAGATATATTTTAGTAATGAAATGAATTTTAGACATTTTCTGGTTTATTCTGTTAAATTTTAAAAACTCTTAACCACGTTAAAAATTAAAAACTTTTTGGCTTTACAAATTTACTTCATTAATGACTTATTCTAATAAACTATCATCATCATTATCGTTGTCCTCAAATTACAATTTCCACAAGCATATTATTTATCAAACTTAGCACATCGGTCATGTGCCCATTTTTCACAATTACGACATTAAAGCCGTTTAGTTGGTTTTTTGGATTTTGAGTACGGTTTAGAGCACTCTGCAGAACCAGTCTTCATTATCTTCATCTGAAGAATGCACTGTTTGGACGCACCTTTTTGCTTTTTTTTTTTTTTGAGCAATCACGATTGCTTATTGCTTTCATTTGACTGTTTTTGACGTTCCTTTGATTTTTCCCACCAGCACCCTCCGCAGAATCACCGTCGACCGGCTCCTCACGATGCTACACCTCTAGCGAAAACCGTCTCCAGGTTTCGTCAATATCCTACACTTACACGCATACATACACGCACCTACACACATATACATATATACACCTACACACACATACATACACCTACACACATACACAAACACATATACACACAAACACACACACACACTCACATACGCACAACTACCCACACACTCATGCCTGCACACAGACACTAACACATATGCCTACACATACCCCCCACACACACCTACACACATACACACAACTATCCACACACTCATGCCTGCATACAGACACTAACACACATGCCTACACACACACACACATACCCCCCACACACAAACACACACGCTTACATATACACACACACTCGTGATTGCGAAAAACATAATTTGAATTCAAGATGACAAAATTCAAATTAATTTTTTTTTTTCTTTTTCTTTTCTTTTTTTTTTTTTTTTTTTTTTTTGCCTTTGTGTCTGTTAATTTCTTTTCTGTTAGACACCATTTCCTTTTCACAGGTTTTTTTCCCCAGCTTTGGCTTGCAAAACATTTTTTACTGGTGTATCTGTTAAAGTGGCGGTGACTTATGGTTTCCGCTTGCGAACCGTCTTCACTTCTACACTGCCTGCAGCGTTGGAGAAAAACCTATACATTCGAATAATACATTATTTATTATTATTATCATTGTTGTAATTATTATTATTTATTCAATCATACATATTAACAACAAATTAATCATAGAATGAAATGGAAGAGATCAAAATTATTATTACTATCGTCATCCAACTACAGTACTTTATATGAATTAAATCATGCAATAACACAAATCAGAAATACTACTTACCACCACTAGAATTTTTCATCTTACTGCAGAATCTCTGTAGTGTCATGAAATTCATGGCTGCTTTTCGTACTGATCTACCTGCAATTACTTCTTTAGCCACATCCAAGTATGTTTCTTTAGGTGTTTTGCCCCTGTCCGTCTTGTTTCTATAGTCCCCCGCCATATCACATTTAAAAAGAACATACTATTAAATTAAAACTTGCATGGGGCAAGTTGTTACTTGTAACAACTAACCCCATCAAAATTGTAACAACTTGCCCCATACGACGCCGCTTTAGTTCTTGGCGCATATTAGTGGTATTATATCTTTGTACAAAAATGTTAGCACTTACCTAAAAATGTAGGCTTTCAGTTGTATAGAAATAAATTATCTGCAACGGCTTCGCCAGAAATAGAAAAATAACAGCGGAAAGAAAAATTACTTCCAGACTCAAAAAACCGTTTTCCTTGAGCACTCTTCGTGCTACTGACTGCAAGCACTCCAGTGATTGTCAGGGAATGCAGATGGGTGAATGCTATCATCTACGGCAAAGAAAGTCAGTTTCTCCTGGCGGTTACTTTTAAATTCGAATGTAACAACTTACCCCGTGTAACAACTAACCCCAGTCTCCCCTACTCTTCCATCTTATGGGCAATTCCATGATAAGGTCAACCAGATGATCAAATTTTCAAAATTAGAATTTCTAAACAAATGAGTTGTCATTTTAAAGGTAAAGAGTTTTATATTTTGAAATGCCTGTCTAAAATATGATCACTTCAGTTATAAATAAGTTACAGCTGGTTAAACTAAGGTTAACATCTTGAGTATTTTCAAACCATATTTGGTGACTCTCGAAGAAATTCTGTTTTTTCCAAAAAATACATACTAATATTATGAATTGAGATGAATAACCATTTAAAGATACAATGTTTTGCTGGTGATGTTGCAAAAATTTGTCAAAATATAATTCATTTTGATTTGTAAAAGAATTGCTCTGGGGTACATTAAGTGTTTTACGTCCGACACCAAAATGCGCAGTTAATTATGCTGAGCTAATAATTTTAAAGCTACATACATGTATTTTTGGGTACAAAGTAAAAATTTCAATCTCTTTGATGTAACCTATTTTTATTTTGTAACAAGTGAATACTTTTTACTAAAATCTAGGCGTCGGACGTAAAAAAATTTTTACGTCCGACACCATTTACGTCCGACACTGTTTCACTAATACGAATATTTCATCAAAGTTGCTTTTGATTTTCAAATCCTCACTGTTACGGGGTGGGGAACCACTTATCCCATAGTGTGGGGACGTCTTATAGCGAAATTTTACGGGGTAAGTGAGACCCCTCCTCTAAAACAGTTTTTAATAATATTTTACTCAAAATTCTGATTGTAGTATGCACTTTAAGTTAAACTGTACATGAATGCTTAATGATCATAAAAAAAATAAATGCTAACCAGGAAACACTTCTTTGAAAAATGCTGCTTAAACTCGTCAAAAAATATTTTTCAGATTTTTTTGACTAAGTTCTCTGACACAGAAAAAAAAATTGCACGTAATCCAAATTATATGCAAAACTAATCACTATGATGAACCATGACATGATCAATGTAAAAAAGTATAAAAATCATATGGATATTTCAGTTTTTGGGGGGTGATCCACTTACCCCAGTGTCCCACTTCCCCCAAATCAACCCTACTTTTGAAATTTCTTGGTAAATTTTGTTTCAGTATATGTAACCTATAATTTACATATTTATAACTGTAATCATTATGTATTTACGTTTCAGAGCAATAGTTTACATTCAATATGAACAATTTACGTCCGACACCGAAAATTTACGTCCGACACCAAGCTAAAAATATTTTTTAAATAATTTTATTCCTTATAATATCATTTGAAAACTAAAATATGCTTCAATCATAAGTGTACTTTAGAATTATGCTGTTTTTAAAATTAAAATGTAAGCCAATTCACAGACTTCTAAAAAGTTTTAAGTGAACCATCAATTTTACTATTTGTGTGTTTGCGTCCGACAACAACTCTTTAAATTTTTTAAATTTATATTTTAGGGATCTATTTTGAAAAACTAACATGATTTTTTATTCAGTGGGATGTAGTAAGTATCTTGTAAATAAATTTGATCATTTTGGAACAGTTTATATTTGGTAAATAGAATTAAAACTGAGAAATTTTTCTTCATTTTTTACGTCCGACACCATAGAATTGCCCTTATGATAATTTTGCTCGGGTAAATGTTCTTAAAATTGGAATAGAAAAAGAAAAAAATCGAGTTTTTGAAAAATCTCTTCGAGGTGCACACCCCCAAGCTACAAATTAATTTTGTGCCAAATTTCATGAAAATCGACCGAACGGTCTAGGAGCTATGCGCGTCACAGAGATCCGGACAGAAATTGGGACAGAAATCCAGACAGAGATTCCGACAGAGGGACCTTAACCTTTATTATTAGTAAAGATTTCATGAAAATGGGCCGAACGGTCTAGGCGCTATGCGCGTCACCGAGATCCTTACAGAAATCCGGACAGAAATCCAGACAGAGATCCGGACAGAGAGACTTTCAGCTTTATTATTAGTAAAGATTCTAATAATGTTAACTTCTCCCGGATTGTAAGTTTGTTATTTATGGATTCCCGTATTTTACGTTTTCTCTGGAAAGTATAAAACAAGAAGAAATACTCTAAAATAATCAATATGCTTTATTTTTTGCTTTTCCAACGATAATCGGCGTTTTTGAAAGTTAATTTATGAAAACAAAAATTCTACTGCTCTATCCATAGCCGACTTTATGGACATTTACTTTGAAATCAATAACTAAAAAACAATCCACTGTTACGACCTATTTTCAACCTAAACGCCTGGATTCGCAACTAAATGTGTTAAAATGATCAAAAATGGATTGTATAATAATGCTCTTTTCGTAAAATATAGATATAATATATCTTTTGAATGGGTCATCAAAACTACCTTTAGGTGTTTTTTCTATTTGATTTTTGCTTTCTTTGTATTGCCCTTATTTTACGTTTTCCCGCATTTTGCGTTTTAGCACACTCTCATGAGAAACGTAAAATCGGGGTTTCGCTGTATATCAATTTTGCAAAATCAAGTAAGGGGTAATCGCTTCCTCATTATCTCCAAAATGTCGAAGTGAAAAATGTTACGTGACAAGAAACATTATCGCACTCATTAGATTTGAAAAAAAATGATGAGTCCCCTGTCCCACACTCACAAAAAAATATAATAAAAACAATTCACGTTTCAACGTTTTCCCGTATTTTGCGTTTTAGCCCACTCTTATGAGAAACGTAAAATCGGGGTTTCGTTGTATATCAATTTTGCAAAGTCAAGTTGGGTGCAATCGCTTCCTCATTACCCCCAAAGTGACGAGCCAGTTGTAGGTACAAAAATGTTACGTAACAAGAAACATTATCGCAGTCATTTGATTTGAAAAAAAAAAAATGACGAGTCCCCTGTCACACTCTCACAAAAAAATATAATAAAAACAATTCATTTCCTTTCACCATGACCTTCTTGTCTAAGAAGGTCAAGAAATCGATTTTTTTCAGCTGCTCTAGCGCCATCAGCATTGGGTTGACCCTTTAAAATGATAAAATTTGGGGTAAGTAGGCAAGGGTTAAAAAAAAAATGAGACTTCTTTCACGTTGCACAATTTCTTATTCGCAAAAGAAAAGCTAGTTTTTTCCTTTTTTTTCTTCAGAAAGATTAACGGTAGCAGTGAGTGTTTTAAGATGTAATTTTTATCTTAGCTGTCTGGTAGTTTTTTTCGCAAATAAACAATAATTGCGCAACTTAACTTGATGAAAAGCCTGTTATACGCAAAGGTGTGGTTCAGTTTCGCTACTTCCTCTTAAACTTTGATGATCATTTTTTTGTCTCACAAAATGGGACATTGAATAATTTTAGGAAATTGCATGTGTTTTGAAAAGAAAGTTTTTCAATTTTTAGTTTGTACTTGGTACAGAAAAGAACAGAAATGAACACTCAAAGCATATTTAAAGTTTAAGGGGTCACAGTACCTTTTGAACTATTTTTTAAAATTTATAGATATTGTGTTTTTCTTTGAAACCATAACATACACACTCATTTCGCAACCACTAATTTATTTTCAAAATCTTTAAAAAATGCCCACATTTTTTAAAAATTTAAAACATTTAGGGAAATTTCAATTTTTTAAAATCTTTAAGGCTTTTTTGTTTATGCACTTATTTAAAAAAAGATTTTTGCTAAGAAATCACAATATTCATCTCTAAAAATCTGTGCATTCATTTGTCTATATATGCATTGGAACATTTTCTGCGATCAATTATGTAAAAAATCGCATTTTTTTTACAATTTTGTTTTTAAAGGCATGCTCTAAACATTTGAGTAATTTATAAAATACTTATCCAATGCACAGTTTTGTTAAATATATTATCCTGACTGCAAAAAGTATTACTTTAAAGCTGTATCTTTAATAGAAAAAATCCTTAGGGATTCTAATGACATGAAAACACAAAAAAAAAAAAAAACGATCACCGAGAAAAAGCAATTTAAAATTTTTCTTTTGCATAAGAACACATAGTGAGCATGACCTAAAACTACTCATATCTCTTTAAATATTTGAACTAAAGCGATGTAACTTTTCCCCTGTGTTTAGAATAATTTGTAGTTTTGAAATAAGCAATAAAATATTTTTTGATCGTTTGGTCATTTTTGAGGTACTGTGACCCCTTAAAAAAATGCACAAATTTGTTTAAATTAATTTCAGTTCCGATTTTGAATGAAATTCTTTTCAGAATTTTGAAATTTCACGCCTTTTGCAATCAGTAATGCTTTATTAACTGATAGTTGCAACTGTTTTTTTCTGATCAACCCATTAATCATAGACGCATCCTTTTCTGCCGATGCAATGCATCGAACAAACTTGAAATAAATATTTATTAATGACGCACACGATCCATTGATTTAAACTGTTGTACCAAAGCAGAGGTGGCGATTGAGACTGAAAAGGAGTGGAGGGGGGGGGGGGTCAAAAAAAAAAAAAACAACTAAAACCCATAGGACTTGTAGCGGCAGAAAAAAAATGAAAAAAAAGAAAAAAGTACGCAATTTTGCTAGGGCTGGTTTTGAGAGCAGATGTGTGGTGATTAATGTAAATCTAACAACTTAACTCAAGTTTTTATTAAGATTTTGATGCATTTTTTACACAATAACTTTTTCCGAAGAAACCACTTAGACATGAATCAGACCTACATTATGTACCCCAAAGTATTTTGAGATGTCACAAACACTTGGTAACAATTTCATTGAACAAGGATGACTTGTTTAAGTAAAATAATTGATTTACTAATATCTAAACAATAAACACATAAGCTAAAAGTTATTGCTTGTGCTAAATGTTTCGTAAACAGATATACAAAGTAAAACAAATAACTATGTTCTGAAAATTTCGACATTTCTGCTTTCTTTACTTCCTTTTACAAAAAAAGGAAGTACTGTAATCGCAAAAAAATTTTCACTCAAAAATCGGCCTTAATTTCCATTTTTCTCACTCCCGAATGAATGTTGAGTCTTTTTTTCGACCCCACCACACGTGGATATATGCCTAGAAATCTACAAACACCCGAAATATCCATTTTGACGACCCCCGAGTTAATTACAACGAATTTTCTCGTGACGTCCTTATGTACGTACACTGTAAAAAAAATTCGGAAACGTTTCTGAGTATATCGTGCAGCTGCGGTTCATGAAATTTTCAAAAACGTTTCTGAGTATTTCGGAATTCTCTTTCTGTAATGTCCGGAAACGTGTCTGAGTATTTCGGAATCCTCTTTCTGTAATGTCCAGAAACGTGTCTGAGTATTTCGGAATCCTCTTTCTATAATTTCCAGAAATGTTTCTGAGTATTTTGGAATCCTCTTTCTGTAATTTTCAGAAACGTTTCTGAGTATTTCGGAATCCTCTTTCCGTAATTTCCAGGAATGTTTCTGAGTATTCTGTGCAGCTGTGGTTCATGAAAGTTTCGAAAACGTTTCCGAGTATTTCGGAATTCTCCAAATAATTTTCAAAAACGTTTCTGAGAATTTCGGAATCTTTTTTCCGTGATTTTTTCTAAAAAATAATTCTTTACTATAGTATTGCATGCCATATCAGTTTCAATTCTTTCATATCTAAGAGCAATGAAACAAGCAATTTTAGAATCATTCGTGGATTTTTTTTTCTGAATTTCTAATGACAAATAGCATGGTTAACAGCATAACATATGCACAGTTATAAATTTTTGAAAATTTATGAAACAATATAGTAGTTTCATTCATAATCACAAAATCGTCGGGGGAGGGAAGGGGAGTACTTTCTCAAAAGTGGGATTGTTTGTTAAACAATATTAAACTTCAGTTTTTCTCTCAATATTTTCAAGACAAAATTATCAACATATTGTATTTTTAATGCAGAACTTAAAAACATATCTTGTATCAAACTTGATAGCTTTTATTTTCGGATAAAATTTGACAGAACTTACCTACACTTTGCGTTCCGAAATTCGTTCACGTCAAGTCAATTTCTTTGACGAACAAAGTGTACCGAAAAGTACCAACAGAGAAATTGATGAATTTAAATATGACACCAAAGTCCCCCTGCTGGAACCATTCGGGTTTATTCTTCTGTTCTTGCCCTTTTCCAGTTTATCACAAATATAGATACTTAATCAAAATAGGTTACTGATTTAGAGTGTGCGCAAAATGCATTATATATTTTATTTATTAAAACATTGAACTCTATTACATGATTATTCCATTTCATATATACGAGAGTCCCCCCCCCCCACACCATAAGAGTGATGGTGCACCCATAAAATGATATAAAGCGCCCCCCACCTTAAAAAAAGCAACCCCTTGAAAATGTCAATGGCACAGTTTTCGTGGTGAACGCCCCTCGTCTTCTCACCATATGTGCATTGCATATTAATAACATAGTATTTAAAAACTGATCACTTTTAAAACGATGACATGAAATAATATTACTTTTTATTTCAGCATGTAAATGCAGCTGTTCCATTTTGCCACTGACTCATTCCTCCTGATTGTCCTACATTAAACTAATATATCCACGAAGGAAATGTTATTTTCGGAACTAATGTCAAGGAATTTTTTTATTGTTAACCACATTTAACAAAATGAATAAGCAGATGAATTAATTTCATAACTATGTTCTTACCAATAGATAACATGGTCATTTTCTAATGGTATAAATATTTTTAAATGAATGAATGAATTATAATAAAAAAAGATAAATTATACCGCCACATTTTTTGTGAAGCATATTACAATACTAGAAAATATTTGCATTACCATATTTCTAATGAATTAAACAATTGATTTTTTTTTTCTTTTTGAACCAAAATGTATGTACATCCAAGTATTTCGAAATAACTTTTCTGTGATTGCTTCTCAAATATAAATCTTACTTCTTTTGCGTAATTAATCAGTTTCAGTTGGTTACAACAAATAGTACACCGCGCACATAGGTATGTAGGATAACTTTAAATTAATTCGATAAACCCAAAAACAGTTACAATTGGAGCCTCATCAAATGCAAATCAACAAAAATATAAATGTATATAACAACATGTTTTAAAATATTCATTAATACTTACAAGTGAACATGAGCGGAAGAAAATCTAAGTACCTCCATTACAACTGAATAAGTAATCCAAAGGGTTTCGTTTCATTAAGTATAAACACGGGTGTTGAAACTATTCACGCTTGAACACACAATATATATCTAATTATGGTCGCATTGGAAATTGTAAAGAAGCAAATGGTTATTAACTAACTTAATAGCTGCGTACATCGTCTAAAAAATCAAGGGCATTCCAAAATGCAAAGGCGTAAAATTAGTTTCGACACATTTTACTACTCTCTAGACATGAAATAACAAGCAATCCAATGCTAAACAGTTGCTGACTGCAGCAACCATAGATAAGAAAAAAAGAAGTTCTCGTTATTTCCGACTCATTGGCGCCTGTGTTGGAAGGATGAAATAGGTTTCGAAGCGTTGCGTCATCACTTCCGCTTTTAGATATCTTGAAATAACAAAAAGCTTTCTGAATATTGAGGAGTTTGCTATTGGATGAAGGATTCCTACTATTTCGGAAACGTTTCGGATATATCCAGAAACGTTTCCGAAATTTGTTACAGTGTATGTATGTGCGTATGCGTGTATGTATCTCGCATAATTCAAAAACGGTATGTCCTAGAAAGTTGAAATTTGGTACGTAGACTCCTAGTGGGGTCTAGTCGTGCACCTTCTCTTTTAGTTGCATTCGGATATAATTAAGGGGTCTTTTGCCCCTTTTTGCGGTGAAATCATTGTTAATTTCGATGTAAACGCAAGTGGTGTTATAATTTGTCGGGCACTTGGCGATATATCGCCAGTCTTTTGGTCACCAAGTTTTGTCGCCAACTTGGCGACAAATTTGGCGATTTTTTTTTTAAATTTAAACTTTGGTTTCAATTCGGCCACCATTGGTGATATTTAGAGAGTAAACAATTGAATCACATTAAAATTACCAATAATGGGGAAAGGACATTAAATTGGAGTAAAAGGAAGTCATGTGATTCACACATCAGCTCGTTTTTAAAATAATTTTTAGTTTTGGTTCCTAAATTGGAAAATAAAATAAATTAATGAACCATAAAAAGTGAGGGGGCCCTCCCCCATGGGCCCCGAATAGCCGTCACTGTACCAAAGGCAACGGTAGTGGGCTCGGAGGTCTGAGTGCTCCTATTCCGGTTCCCTGATGTCTAATAATGTGAATGAAGTGCAAAAGAAAGTGAAGCAAGAAATTGCACAAATATATCTTAACACAAAATTGTGTTGATTAGATTAGGGGCCATTCATTAATTACGTAAGGGTCCTGAGGGGGAGGGGGGTTAGAAAAATCTCTACATACCCTTACTTTGGGGGGAAGGGCGGGTCAAACCCATTCTTACAAAGTCGATATTTTATATACGAAATCACGCGGTTAAGTGGTTTGCAGGGGTCATATTTCATTTGCGTCTGAAAGGTAAAAAACGGATTAGAAAGAGCTGTTTTTTATTTGTTTCACAAATAATAAATAGTACAAAATATAATAAAAGAATCTTACTATGTATGGCAGGTTTTATTTTTAATTAGTATCAAATCATATAATTTGTTTGAAAAATAAAAATCTTTGATTTACGGAAAAATGGAAGTTTTAGCGTAAGTGACCCTTTTCTAATACAGTAAACCCTGTAAAGTTGACCACCTTTGTAAGTTGACCACCCGTCTATGTTGACCGCTTTTGTCAGGAACGGAATGAGTCCTATCTTATATAATGAAAGAAAACCTCTGTAACTTGACCACCTCTCTATCTTGACCACCTGTCTATCTTGACCACTAATGAACACCAAATTTGGATTGGAGTATTGTAAAAAACCCTTTGTAAGTTGACCACTTGGTTTATTTTTTAAAATTTTATTCAACAAATTATTATTTTTATTTTTTTTTATAGCTTTCCAAGAATATTTTTCATGCCAGACCAGCATTTTACCAACTAATGAAACAGCAGCATAACTAAACCTCCTTTTGAGTTTAACCACATGGGAAAACTACAAAGAACCCTTTTATTCTCCAAACTTGTTTTTCTTTTGTTGTTAAACGAAAAAAAATTTATTTTTTGATTAACTATAAATTTTTAGGAACTATTAATATAAAATGAGTAACTTTTCATAAACAATAAGACTTTTTTTTTGATCAATTTACTGAAATTTTAAATTTGCATAACATACTATACATCTCATTCTGGGAAAATAATCTCTAAAAATATTTGAATAACATTTTATATTATTGATTCAAAGTAATGCTAAACAATAAAAGTGAGTTGAACAGAAAGAGTAAGTGTCAATTAGTCAAAAAATGAATGCATGGTGCAAGACTTACAAAAAATAAATAAATAAATAAATAATAATAATCATTACCCCCTTTATAAGTTGACCACCTGTCTAAGTTGACCACCAAAGTACTGCACCGCAAGTGGTCAACTTACACAGGTTTCACTGTAACATTTTATTATTTTGAAAAACGAAATGGAATCTTACGTAAGAATAGGGAGGGGGGGGGGTGAAAAATCTTACGAACCCTTATATGGGAGTGAGGAGAGTCAAAAATTGAAAAAATCATCCCTTCGTAATTAGTGAATGGCCCCTTCACAGTTCCTCTAAAGTTTTTGCCTGTCTTAAGACTCGTCACTCCTTAACAATTTCGAACATAAAGGCACAAGCAGTTGAGAGGAAGAACTAAAGAAAGCTTTAGTTCGTGCTACTATTTTCAAAAAATAGTTTTGTTTTGTAACTGATGATATGATGATAATTAGTTTCAAAACTGACAAAGCTTAGTAACTAAAAGTTGGAAAAAAATTGAATAATTCTTTAGTTGCACTTTCTGTTAAACCATTAGTTTGATAACGAGTCAAATATGGTAATACTATTTTCCGTAATGTTCTGTAAATCAGTTAATGTTCGACAAAGGGAAAGGTCGTCGTTGCAACGTTTTAATACAATGATGTACACATGAAACTCTCCACTGTGAAAGACAGCAAGGTTGCTACCCCCCTAAGAGCAAAGGCGCACCCCATAAACATCACGAGGACTCCCCAGAGTCACCCCCCCCCCCCCCAAGGTGGAAAATACCCCTCAAAACACCATCCCTAAAAATTTCAAAAGCGCAGTCTGCGCAATGACCCCCAGGGGGGCACTCATCAAGACAGCACAACATAAACGCACAGAACTTAGCATTTGTACGTACGCGAATGTTTCCAAAACAGTATCGGTTACTAGGCAAGAATATGGGACTTTTGCCGTCCCGTATTGAAATTTTCTGGGACGCAGGACAAAGTTTCAAAATAAGGGGCTGTCCCCTAAAGTCCGGAACAACCCTGGTGACAACCGTGTGATAGTGTAGAATTATCGCCCCCTCCCTCCCTAACACCTTTTTACATAAAAATGTTCGATTATCGGTATGTACAATGTTAAACAAATTAAATGTCTTAAAACTATTTTTAGCATGCACTAGAATTGTTTAAAATAATTTCAAGTAACGATAATAAATCCATTCATTGCACATACAATGAACTTGTGCCAGAAGCAATAATGTGAATAATTTATAATAATTTATCTAACTCATGCATTTACAAATGTAAATGAGGAAAAAAAATCAACTTCAAATCAAACACGTAAACATTGATATTCTAAAAGTTCAAAAATATTATTATAACTTCATTTCGTTTAATCGATTTTTGAAATAATCTGAAGAACAGGTTTCAATACAGATCAAAAAAGTATTTCTATAATGAGGAAAAAAAAACCTTTATGTTCAACCATATCTCCTAAGATGTACCAGAAACCAGATATTTCCTTGGTATGTGTTGATATTAAAAACAAACATTGGAATTTCTCACTCTTTCGCCAGTTTTATTCCCCCTTTCTTTCCTTCATTCAATTAAAATACATTGCAAAAGATATTTTTAGAACTTCTACATATGTTCAGCAAAAAGTTTATATTAGTGAAAAGGCTAAATAATAATTTAGAATTCTATCTGAAATTACTCCAGTAGTTTTAACGATAGATTTTTTTTTTTTCAAGTTAAAACCTAAAAAGAAACGTTCATCTAATTCTTTTAATCCACAGCTAGAATTTTCTAAACTGCATTGAATTTTAAAGTGTAACATTTGAACAAGAAGTTACAAGAAATATTTGATCTCTAACCCAAACACATGTTGTAAACGAATAAATCTTTTGAAGGAACTCACTTACTTGTTACAAAAAGGTAATCCATAATAGACTTGGCAGGGAGTGCTAATATTCTTAAAATCTCAGTAAAGCATAAATAAAGAAAACATTCCACCGCTGTATAATATTCTTACACAGTGGATTTCGTAAATCACAATACACAGCTAACGCACGGAAGAGGAATTAAGACTGTTTATAATTCCACGAAAATAATATTGTAACAGCACGCATGCGTCACAAGTTTTATTGCAATGGGGATGTTTCCTTCAGTCAAAAGTATTACTTTCTTTCTTTTTCTTTCTTTTGGTGCTCAATTGCACAGGTATATTATGATGAGCACTGCAATCTGTGTGCCTTACCTCCCTTACGCATGATATATATATTTTTATTACTCATATAAACAACACATGAAATAATTTACATCACAAAGAAGGGAAAGTACAACCGGCACGAGGGTGGGGGTCGAACCCACCGCCTCAAGTGTGCCAATGTCAAGCAGTCGCTTAGACCGCTCAGTACTACTTCATGGCTACATTCGGAAATAGGCACCGGTCCACCGGTGCCACCACCACAAGCGGTCGAAACGGTTGAATCCCAAATTGAAAACGTTTTGGGACTCGATTGTTTCTGAACGCTTGCGGTGGTTCTATCCAATGAGCCATCAGCTCAATAATCAAAATAGGACTGCGTACTGTTGCGCCTAGCCTCTAACATTTACAAAAATTTCTAATTTGGTCACTAGAGGGTGCGATGTTCAGTAGGAGGAGGGATAGGAGGGTGCCTGTTTCCGAATGTAGTCTTAGTCACTAAAAATGGTAGAAAAAGCAAAAAAATAAATAAAAAAAATTAACTTGAATTCTGAAATTTTGAATTCAAGTTATGTTTTTCGCAATCACGACTTGCGACAGGATCCTACTCATCGGGGGCTATTGTTTCTAGAAATAGCTCCTGTCCCCCCAAGCCTACCCCTCCTCCTGGGCGGTTACGTGTGTATAGTTATGTGTGTGTGTGTGTGTGTGTGTGTGTGCAGGCGCGCGTGCATGTGTAAGCTTGTGTGTGTGCGTAGACCTGTGTGTATGCACGTATAGGCGTGTGTGTATGCGTGTAAAGGCTTGTGTGTATGAGCGCGCGTGTGTGTCTGTATATGATCTTGTGTGTGTGTGTATGTATGAGCGTGCGTGTGTGTAGGATATGGACGCCATCGACCAGGAGAAAAGGATTCCAGGAGGCAGTGTTCGGAGCTGCGCCTGCAGAGGCCGGTGGGCGGTGGTTGTGGTGTGTCTGGTCCAAGCTAAAAAAGGAACGGAACATCAAGGACGGTCAAGTGAGAACAATAAGCAATTGTAATTGCTCAATAACATGGACCCAGAAAATACTTTTATTTTTCCAGCATTTAATTTGTAATTAATGTTAAAAAATTAAATGTCTTAACACTAATTTTTGGTTGACTTCACAGTGTCAAAGGAATTTTTATAAGGAAAGATAAGCTGATCTGGAAGTCAAATGAATAGGTAGAAATTTTATGAATCACAAAAATATTGCTAGCTTTCAGCGGGATTTTCTCGTTCAAAGCGAGTTATGCACCCATGGACTTAATATTGTACCAACCCAAATCGTCCTGATTTCCTCGCTAAATCTGGGTTCTCGCACCCGAGATGGGTCACAAGAAGGGGGGGGGGGGGTCAAAGGCCAAAAAAGTACTAAATCGTTCGAATTTAAGTTTTTAGGACGCAAAAAAATGCATAAAATGACTCTTTCTACTCGAAACAATGATTGGATCATCTCGATTTTTGTGTAATTGTAAAGCCCGGAGAAAATATTTTCTTAGAAGATTTTCCAACTTCGGATTTCAAGCTCACAAGTGCCTAAATTAACCAAGAAAAATGATATAAGCATTTCTAAGTAAAGGAAAATCAATTTCAAATTCTAATTTTATCGTCTGCTCTAGCTAATGTAATGAAAGGGGGGAAAAATCATTAAAAGGAAATAGCTGAATCAATATCTATTGCCCTTTTTTGCTTGATAGTGTGCAAATAAAATTCCTGCTTTTGCTTTGAGACATTTCCTGTAACCGAGAAGTTAAAAAAAAATCCCATTTTAATTACATTTTCGCTATTTATTTATTTTTTGAACTGGCGGTAGAAGATAATCAAAAGTTTTTGTTACACTAATAGAGACTTTTACTGTTGCATTTAATTTAATTGGGACTTTTAGATTTGCCGTAAACGTTGTTTCAGAATGGTTGATGCTGATGAGGATTTTGAGAGTTCTATCTTCATCGTTATTCTAACTGGGGACTTCTGGCGAATATTGAATTCTTTCAAAAGGGATTTTTTGAAGCATATAGTTCCAATTCTGATGGTTGGAATTTTTTTCTGATCCATTTGAAAAGTGTAACCCTTATTCAGTCAGGGATTTTTCGAAACTGATTTCCTTACTCTAACAGGAAATTTTAGAGTAGGGTTTTCTTTTTCCAAAAAAAAAAAAGAGAGTTTTAGGGACTATTGCTCTCATTCTAAAGGGCGTTGTTGTCCTTACTCTGATGAGAATTTTTATGTGGTCTTAAGTCAAGTAAGGATTTTTTGTAGATAAAAATCGAGATTTTGTACTGCGGAATTTTGGATACTGTTGTCTGGGGGCGGGGTAGGGGGTAGTTCTAATGAGGATTGTTGCGTAATTCTAACGAGGTTTTAAAGAGTCTATTGACGCTACTCTGAGACAGTTGCCTTTATTCAAATGACCCTTTTAGCCATCTCCTTGTTTTTGAGGAGAAAAAGTCAGGCTTCAAAGTTTATTTTTCTCGGCAGGGATCGATACAACAATCGAGATAGCTCATGCAGCGCCAGATGCAGTCTGTAGGGGATTGGAATTTTTAAGAAAGTGTTAATTTTACTTACGAAGTATCTTTAATTAAATTGAAATTTTTAAGGACTAATGCCCAAATTAAAAAGAAGGATTTTTATAGATTTTTGTCATTTTTCTGACGAGAAATTTTACCTTTTTTTTCATTGAAGGCAGACTGATGAACATGCGTCAATTGACATAACTTTGACCGTGCAAAGACGGGTGACGCACCTAGTCATTTTAATAAAAGCAACGCAGCTTCAAACCGGAAAAATGAAATGTCTAAGTATTTAAAAACTTCTACTTTAACTTCACAACACCACAAAATTTCCCTATTTTCTATAGCACTGCATATAATACAAATATTACAATGTTGAAAAAATGATTTTAATAACTCTGAAAATAGATTCCAAACAGTAATTTAAGAATTATTGAATGATGCAGTAAGCTGTGTGCAGTAATGCTTTCATTTTTTCCTAAAATAACGTGCACAAAACTAGTTTCATATTCCATGAAAGTACAGCACTGGACTTTCAATAGCTGAGGCAAACCTAACATACAGCATTGCAAAGGCTACGCAGATGCCCTCCACAGCTTAACAACAATATCAGGTTAGGTTTGCTAGTTTGCCAGTACAGTTTTTTTTTTTTTTTTTTGAAGTCAAAATGCTAAAAGAATTTGAAGAGGCGTAAAAATTGACATGGATCAAAGTTACCTTAAACGACTGAACTGCTTTTTGGTGCAAAGTTTTTGATGCACACTTTTTTTTAATATTTTTTAAATATTTACCACGATAATATGTTTGCGAAAAATATATTTATACTTAAAGACTAGTTATTTGCAATTAGTTCAGTACAATTAGTCTTTAAAATTTACGATATATCATTTTTTCAATTTCTTTGAACAAAAAAGTTCCAATTTCATAAGTTTTATACTTTGAATAAGAAAAAGTATGTTGAAAGAGTTAAAGGTTATTTCAGTAACCAAACCGAAGCTTTCAAAATCAAACTTCACATTTTCTAAAGAAAAGCATTGCAATTTAATCAGCGAATTTTCCTTTATATGGCAATTGCACCTTTATGGGAAAATTTTCGTCATGATCATGAATATTGATGATTGAAGAATGATATCTATTTATTCAGTAAATGTGTAATTAAATCACTAAATAATCATTGTAAAGCAATAAATAAATGATATTTGCTTACAAAAACAAATAGTATTTTCATCAGACATGTATTTAAAGCATAAGTTTTGAGAGAAAAAACAAGATATTGCCTGGGAAAATGGGTCCACATTTTGGTCCTTCCTCCTGTGTCTACAGGTCTCTGACCTACTCCAAAATCTGATATGAGACTAATAGCAAACAAAGCATATAGACAACATTGACAAAGAGCGAAGTTCTTCAAATGTCGTTTCTCCGGAGCTTTTCTTTTTTTTTTCGTACCCCCCCCCCCCCCCAAAAAAAAAGCGAACCATGTTTTTTAAACGTGAAAAGTTGTCTTGTAGTAAAATTGATGCATTTATTTTGAATTGACAGGCAGAACTTGATTTTGAAAGTAAAGTTCGCTGATTGGTTGATTACATTTTTTCATGACGTGAAACTAATATGACTACAATCATGATGATAATAATAATAATAATAACAATAATAATAATAATAATTGTTATTATTATTACTTTTGTCATTATCATTATTGTCACTATTATTGTTATTACTACTAGTATCATTATTATTTTTTATAATTTATTATTATTAATAATAATTGTTATTATTATTACTTTTGTCATTATCATTATTGTCACTATTATTGTTATTACTACTAGTATAATGATTATTTTTTATAATTTATTATTAATAATAATAATTGTTATTATTATTACTTTTGCCATTATCATTATTGTCACTATTATTGTTATTACTGCTAGTATCATTATTATTTTTTATTATTTTATCATTATTATTATTATTATTATTATTACTCTTGTCGTTATTATTATTGTTATTACTACAAGTGACATTATTATTATTATTATTATTACAAATAATAATAATAATAATAATAATAATAAAAATGTAACAACAGTAATATAAGAGTTATCCTAAATAACTGTACTGTACAAAAGAGTAGAGCATGCGGATATGTGAACCTTTTCATGAAAATAAGTTTTGCCGGGACTGATTGATTTGACGGTCTTTCTGGAACGAGGTTTCATCAACTTTTCTTACAATGCATTTATAAATTTTTAAATTCATGAAATTTCGTTGTTTTCATATGTGTAAGTGGGAGTTTAGTTGCAATTTTTTCATCAATCGTGTTTAAGTATCGTTTTACTTTAGAGAAAGTACTTTTTCACAATTGTAAAAAGATAGATTTTTGGAAAGATTTCTTGACTATAGATTGCATAAGCCTTTAAAAATTTCCTTAATAATAACGTCGTTTCATAAACAAAATAAAAGTCATTAAAAATACATTTTTTAATAACTTAAACCGAGTTTAGTTCAAAGACGCATACGGACACAAGTAAAATTTTCTACTTATAACAGCATTGGAACCACGATTTTTACAGGCTGTATTAAAAAAAAAAAGAAAAAAAATCCGAGAAATGGTAGAGTTGAGTGGATGGAATTTAAAACGAAACATTTTTAATTAAATGGAAATTAAAGTAAGAGTGAGTGAAAAAAGTGTTCCACATTGATTGGATGAAAGTATAAAAACTAAATAAGTAACCAAAAAAGCTCAACAAAATTCATCAAAATTTTAGACTAAAAGCAAAAATACTGATTAACAAAATAATAATAACCTAGTGGCTGATTGCCCAGGACGGGAGTGGTTTGGAGATATATATCCCCTCCCGAAATTAAAAAGTTAAAAATTAACTATATACCGCTCTGATTTATTTTTAAACTTTCGCCTTATTTATTTATTTATATTGCGACTCCACTGACTGGCTACAGTATGAATTGGTCACGTTTACATTTATGCTTATCTTTTGACATTTATAATGCAATGCAAAAATAACCACAAAATGTAGTTCTTAAAATTCTATTTACCGAAGTTGTGAACGACAGTATGGTTTCATGCGAAAGCAACCGTAGATAACGATATCTATCTCTTCACTTCACATGAGATCTTGTTTATATTAAATTAATTTGAATTCATCGTCTGTGATTAGCCTCTGTGTCATCACAGTAATAAGGATAACATTTTTTTTTTAAGTCAGTCTTATTAAAGAAGTGTCTTATTCCCAAGATTTTTTTTCTTTTTTTGGGAAAAAACTTGACGAGCTTGAAGCATTTTTTTTTTCTATTCATGATAGCAATTATTTTTCTTTTACGTGGGAGTGTGTATTTACGTGTACTACACACGTAAAAAAGAAAAAAAAAAGTTCATAACTTACGGAGTCGGTGAGTCACAAACTCGCTGTCATGGATTCTGAAAATTTAGGCACACCGTAAGCATCAACTTGCAACTTCTAATGTCAATATTAAAGAAATAATTTTTAAAACTTCAAAATTTTATTTTCCCATAGATATGCATAATTTACTGAAATAATAATTTTCATTGAAATCAGTATTAAGTGGGCCCTAGTGCCGGATCTTCGATTTTTTTTCTCGAGTCAACGCAAAATTCTGAAACCGTCGTCTTCAATAAAAATCATTTTCCTGAAATTTTACGGTAAAACGTATTTGCATTCATAGTGCCTGTACTTTGTACCATAAAATCCTACTTTACTGTAAAACTTTACGGTAGAAAAGCAAGAGTGCTGCAGAATTAGAAAAAAAAAAAAAAAAAAGACTTAAGATTAGAGTGGAGATCGAACACGATATATCTTGGTTCGCATTATAGAGTGTTATCCTGCATACTACATGGGACACAACAAGAGTGGGGGGACAGGCAATTATTTGCTTCACACCATATGTCGCATGGTGTACCAATTGGCGCTGCTTTTCCGGTGAAATTAGACACAAAATTTTTCTGTACTGTAAATACTCCATCTTACAGTGATATTAAACTTAAAACTAGATTGAATTTTTAAAGTAATCATCAATCATCCTTCAAGGTTTCATATCGAGTTTCAAGGAAACAAACACAGAAATAGGGTGATTTTCTCCCCCTTAAAAGTTGCCGCCAGGGGCAAAGGCTGCGGCTTGCTCTCTCCCCCCCCCCAACCCCCAAATTCGGCACTGCACTTGGGTTACTGCTGGTTTGCCATTTTTCTTGGAATTACCCAAATACACCATCATTGTGGCAATCCTTGAATCAATGCTCATTTCTTGTTGTAAATTTGTAAATACATATGATTAGAAAAAAAGACTGAATAGGGTAACGGCAACAGTAAGTCATAAGTTTGGATTTTAATAATAACTAGAGGCCCGTCTCGACCTAGTTCGGGTTAAAAAACTATCTATCTTTGGCTCTGAGAAGTTGAGTTCCGATTCTGACAATGTTTACCTCTGTTTCGGTAAATAGGGAGGGGTAATTGGCGCTAAATTGAGTTGAGAAACTTTCTTAGTGGTTTTTCAACTAAAATCCGAGCCAATAACACGTCTATTTTTCACTAAGCTCCCCTAAAACAGGTAAACATAGTCAAGGTCACAGCTCAACTAACCAGAGCTGCACTATACATGTAATGCGTAATATTAATCTGTAATGCGTAACTATAATCTAAATTAGCTATAATGGCGGACCCGAAGCTCAGCTAATTTATAACCGAAAGCTCCAGAAAAAAAAAAAAAAAAAAAAAAATGAAACCGAACAACTAAGCCCAGTGCTTTTGAGCTTTGTTTAAAACACACACATACACACACACAGGTTTAATTGTGATTTCTTTTTCGCCAAAAGCGGTGCATAAAATTGGAAAATTGCATTTGAATTTTGCATAAAAAAATCTGCTTAAGAACTACAGGCTGCATCCAGGTTATGCAAGAGCAAAGGGCGTTTCCGAAAAATTGGTTTTTCGGCCGTAGGTCTATTTTTGTCATTAGCCGGCCCGATAAGCTTTAAAATGAGGGGGAATTTCTTCAAGAATAAAGAAAGATCTCGCATACCGACAAAAAAGTTAATCCACAGAAATAATATATAAGTTAAGATATTGAAGAGAAGTGTTCTTATTTTTGAAAATTTATACAACTTGTTATCGCAGGCTGCTTGAACCGTTATGGCTTAGATGGCAGCACGTGTTCATCCTTTTACTGAACGGTTAAAATACAAAATCAGTTGAACTTTATTCGTTTTTTAAACGCAGCTTTTCGAATGTAGTAAAAATGTTACTAGCTATTTGTTTTTGCCGAAAAAAGAAAAAAAAAATGATATTTTACCCATCAAGTTGTTAGTAATTTTTATGTTTTACTTCGTATTCTAATAAATATTCATAGGTTAACTAAATGAAAAGCGTAATTTCAATTTGGGGTAGTAATTTTTTTATTTGTCCAGATGGTCAAAAACTGTCCTTAGAAGATCTACATTTCAGTATGCGATTTTTTTCTGAACAAAAATTATTCTATTGTAGTCTGAAATTTTAAAATTGATACTTATATTTTCGCTTACATCATTCTTTAGTTTTCTGACCGGAGCCAAAGCTTAAACAAAAAAAAAAAACCTTACAATGAAGAATAAATTGAGCTACAGGCTGCATCAAGTTCCTGTAACAGCAAGGAGCGTTCCTATCTCATTTATTTTATTCCCTCACTTCTGGCATTTATTGTTTATAAGTTTCCACGTATCGCATGATATTTGTCTAATTTTTTAATGCAGATCATCCAGGCTGGACCCGAACACTCGTTCTTCTAGTTACCAGTCGAACGCTCTGCCAATCGAGCTATTCTGCTCCGCCGATCGCAGTGCAAGTTAAACTTATGAATTTAACCGAAAACCTCAGTCCGGTGCTTTAAAACGAATTTTTTGTTGACGAAAAAGAACAATTTTTTAGACTTTGGTCTGTTTTTCGTCATTAGCCTGTACGATAAGCTTAAAAATGAGGGGTAAATCAAATAAATTGATTAAGAATTGAGGAAGATCTCACGTAGGAACAAAAAACAGACTACAGAAATAATATAAAAGAATATTAAACGAAATAATTTATTCATATTAATTATGAAGTTTGGTCGTAATATTTTCATTAGCATTGAAGTTATGATGTATTATGTGTGTCTATGTTATTTCTTGTCACTCTGTAATTTAAAACCTGTCATTGGTACCTCAACCGATTTTCCACTTTAGTTTGTAGGGTTGGTTGGGGTAAGTGGGACCCCTTTTAAGAATAGTTCGTTTTTGAAACCTTATACAAAAGTTAAAAAAAAAAAAAAAATTGAACTTTTTGTCTTTTTTTACCTTGGACATTATTAATAAACAAAAGTTCAACATTATTTTCTAAAATAATGCTTTAAAATATTCTTAACGATTATATTTTTTTAAAAAATCGGATGGGTGTTCCACTTACCCCATAGTAAGTCACCTCCCTTTTATTTAAATTAAAATCAAGCATACCTAAAAGAAGAATAAGGGGGGGGGGGTTACATGATAAAGTATGTAAACTTTTAGTGTGAATTATTTTTTTTTTATAAATGCATCCATTTATGAGATATTTACTGTCTTTTAAATCTGTATCACGGAAAATTTTAAAACAAATAACAAAACAATTTCATACGTGAAATTTATTGAACGCGTATAGGTATATATTTTATTTTACATATAAAGGTGTGTTTAATGAACGTAATACAGTTGATTACGATCAATTTGAGTACAATTTCCAAAACTATAAAATAAAAAAAAAATGGAAACACTAAATGACTGCGTCTATGTAAAGTTGGCTAAGGAAGAACCATTATCGCTTCATCCTCAGTAATTATTCTAACATCATCTGCACTGTGCCAATAAAAAGTGTCATTATTTATATTCGTTCTTGCAAATTCAACAGTATTTTTCAATTCGTATCATCAACTTCCACCATTACACCTACTTAAATTTTAATGATTTCCTTTCATGTATGTTTCACAAATGCATAATCACCAACTTTAGCAGTTTTTGTAGCTGAACTATCAATTCCTACTAAGTCATCATAGTTATCTTGTAATTTACCAATACAAATATTTAATCAGATATGCTTTTGATTTTGAAATCTCCCTTATTATAGGGGGACTCACTTACCCCGTATAGCAAAAATGTACGAAGTAAGTGGGACCCCTCCTCTTAAACACTTATTGATAATATTTTATACGAAAATTCTTGTTGCTACATGAACTTTAAGTTAAACTAAACGTGAAAAAATAATTATCATAAAAATATAATAAAAACTAATCTGGAAACACTTCTTTGAAAAGTGTTGCTTGAACACGCATTTTTTTTTTTTTTTTTTAGAACTTTCTTTTTACAAGTGCTATGACCTAGAAAAAAATTCCACGAATCCCAAATATGTGCAAAACCTATCACTGTGATGAAATTTAACATGATCAGTGCAAAAAAGTTTGAAAACTTTATCCATATTTCAGTTTTAGGGGGGTGACCCACTTACCTCAAACAACCCTAATGCGTTCATGCATGTTACGAGATTTTTTCTTTTCCCTGCAGATTTGTTTGCCTTCTTTCATAACCTTTTTTATTTTACCTAAGTCTTAAAAGCGGTTTTCATTTCTTTTTGTTTCTCCTTTTTTGTGTTTTATCAAAATACCCCAAGCAACAGCTTTTTTAAATGTTACCAAATCAGACGTGTTAAAGATGCGTCTATTTGAGAATGATTTTTGAAGTAACGGCATCTTTATTTAATAATTGCAAAAACTAAATGTATGTAAGTTTCGAAAGGATCAATATTATTTGAAAAAATTTCAGATTTGAAGTACTATTTATATTTTGTAGTAAGTTACCAGCCCTAAGCCAGGGCTAAGGCAGAAATGCTTAAAATATACCGCCAGCTCAGTTATTCTATCCAAGGACTGCAGTTTCGTGCTTTTTCGCACGCATCAGCTCGGCGGCGAAAAACCTCTTAAGGGAGCCAAGAGAGCCAAACAAACTGGTAGCTAATGTAGAATTAGCACACCAGATGAGTGACCGCAGCAATGGTGTGGTTCAACTCAAAGATTGATAACAACAATTTAAAAAATGAATCAAACCATTTTCTATGTTTAAAATATTTTTTTATTATATCTATATCACTGTAAGTGTAAGAAAAAGAAACGGAACTAGCATAGATCCACTGTGCAGTGGAAAAAAATGGCTTCAAAAATGCATAAAAATTTCACTACTACTATCGTAACCGTTAACTGATAAAAATCATCGTTATCGAAGTTCACTCTTGGATTTGGAAAGGTCAATGATAAGAGTGCTAACAAACGTTTTTGATGATGAAAGCTTCCTTCTGTGAATGTATTTTTAGTAAGATCCAAAGTTGAGCCTAGAATATAGTTTGAGGTACGTTAGTGTAGATGTAAAAAGGGAGACATCTATTTCGCCGACATTTTATCAGTTCCAGACGCTTGAAAAAGCAAACTGCTTTGTTAAAAAAAATGGGCACGTTATCTTCAGTTACATCCTTCTTGAAAATGGCGACGGCAGCATTTAGATTAGTTAAAAGAGAAGCAGATAATATGAGATACATTAATTTCACGAATTTTAAAGTTAGCAAGAAATTTCATGGTTGAGCAAAGCAAATAAATAATGGGGTTGTTTCCTTCAGTCGAGAGTCCTACTTTTAGTCTGAAATTGATAGAATAAGCAAAAAAAAAAAAACTTTTATTTTCCCAACAGTTATTTTTTATTTAATTTTTTTTAAACTTCCAATTTTTGAAATAGGGCGTGGTCTTTATGACGTCACAAGTGATGTACTTTGGCGCGCTAAAAGTTTACGCTTTGCTGTCAACAGCTTCGCCAGGTTATGATAATTTGCGTTGTGCGTTAATGAATGGCATTTCATTACTTGTGATGTCATATGCAGAAGCGCAAAAAATAAATTTCAGTTCTGTGCACCGATTAAAATAATTGTTAAAAAAATATTAAAATTTGCTAAATTATTTAAAAAATGGTCAAGTCCCATGTTTTTAAGCATGCTCTTTCAGAATAAAATACATTTAAAGTTTCTGAAACGACCCCATTGTTCAATATTTTAAAAGAAAAATAACACTTAAACCATCAACTTCACATCACATTCACAATTAAAAAAAGCGGATACTCGAGTAAAACTAATATTTAAGCAGGTCCGTCGTTTTAGTTCTCCATGGGACTGAAGGGGGCAAAAGGTACATATTTGGTAGTTTTTAGTAAAAAACAGCAAAATACATGTAAAATTGCATAATTATATTATGTTTTTAGAATTAGGGGAGGGGGTCAATAACCCCCCTCCTCGATCCCTCAAATGTCGAACCTGTGTTGTTGTTGTTGGTGTAGTGTGGCAAGTGCTAGAGGTATACAAAAAATAAATAAATAAATAAATAAACAAAAATAAAATCAGATGGGGTTAAAAGCATAGAGCACAGCCCTGGCCACATCTTCGTCTTCTCGGCATCGACCTGTATTTAAGAGTAAAAATGTAATCCTAAAACATTTCTCAAATTATCTCAGCGGCGCAACCAAACATTCTCAAAATAGCTGTGCAGCTACGAGCAACATTTTACCGATCAAAACACCACACACGATATCAAAAAGCAACAGCTGACTTGGATCGGGGGTTGAAGTGATAAGGAAATAAAAAAAGAAAATTAAATTTTAAAAAAGGAAAAAAAGAGAAGCTTCCGATGGAGGGAGTGTCAAGAGAAGTATCGTCAGAGTGACCCAGTGCCGCTTTCTCATCATACCTGCATTTGTCGGTTAGTGTCAACGACCGCATCACTGAAATACCGTTTTTTTTATTCCTTCTGTCATTTTTAATTTTGTTTTTATTTTATTCAAGAAAGAGGAGGCACTGTATAAGGTGGAAGGTTCAGAAAAAAACTATATGTTGAAAATATGACAATGAAATGTTCAGATATTTGGAGAAATTTTATCAATTAGATAACTTAAATTTAAAACTCCTTGATATGCAAATTTTATACGAATGTGTTGTTGATATAAACTAACTACTACCAAACGGCACGACCTTGAGGGTCACGGATTTAGACAAAATCCTAGACATAGGTCAATTCCCGCTAGATATGAGCCCAGGTAAAGCGGTTTGACTGCATAGGCCCTAGTTCGGCTGCAACAGGTTTCCAAAGTTAATAATTTGGACCCAGAATTCCAACGGAGTTTCTTTTAGAATTACTATTTTTACCTGTTTTTCTGCTATTGTACTGCAGTATAAGCCATTTGCATGCACTTACATTTGAATTAATTACGCTGAATACGAATTTTTATTAATTAGTTCTCAAATTTAAATTGGACACCACTTTTAATTTCAATAACTTGAATGCCGAATAACATAGTTATAGGATATTTATCGTTTGCAAATGAAACTAATTATTTTCGTCTTATATTCATTTTTTGCTTATCGTTTGCTAACGAAAACATTTAATTTAACTAGATATTTATCATCTGCTATCAAAGATATTCCACAATTATAAGCAAAAATTGGGAGAGGAGAAAAAGCTTCAATTTACTGCACATCGCACGTAAAAAAATAATAAATAATAATAATAATAATAATAATAATAATAATAATAAACAAGATCGTTTCGACTTTTTAAACAACTTAAAAAATGCTAATAAATAAATAGATGTTCTCCCTTCCACTCGTTGTACTGAAAAAAGATGCCTAATGTGCTGGGACATCGAACTTTGTGTTGAAATCTGAATTTCCAATGGAAACGCCATTGCATTTCTGGGGCCAAACTAGCACTTTTGGACTCTCGTTGCAGCCAAACTAGGGCCTATGCAATCAAACCGCTTTACCTGGGCTTAGTGGGGATGGATTTATATCTAGAATTTTGTCCAAATCCGTGACCCTCAAGGTCATACCGTTTGGTCGTAAGATCTGTTCCAGTCAAAGTGGAAGGGGCATCATTCTCTAAGAAAATATTCTTAAACTTCACCAGTCGTAGATTTCTGCTGGTTTTGATAGCTTTTGTGATAAATACTATAAAAACTTGCGGGTCCTTCGTTGCTCCGTTCTCATGTTACACTTAATGGATCAATCAATGAACGTTCATTTGCATACAGCAGACAAAAGCAACCACTGCATGAGTTTGTTCAGTTTTAACTTTAGATGTCGAATGACACCTCCTGTCCCACCAGTATCAATGTAAGTATCGTCGCAACCAATGCAACCAAGTTGTCAAGTGGCTGCTCATTAGATGTTAGGAAATTAATAATGTTTTTCTGTACGTGAAACTGTTAAATGTCCTGTGTTCATTTTTAGCAGTGTTCATGTATCAGATTTTAATCATATTCGACAGGAGTTGAAATATTTTTTTTTTACTCTTTTTCACCAGCGAAGAAAATCCCTTTTACTTTTCGAAATTTGGAAATTCATATTTTCACTCCATGCTAAAAAAAAAAGAGCTGATGTGTGCATCACATGACTTCCTTTTACTCCGATTTAATGTCATTTCCCAATTACTGGCAATTTAAATGTGATTCAATAGTTTCCTCACTAAATATTACAAACAACGGCCAAATTAAAATCAAATTAAAAAAAAAAAAACGGCGATTTATTGCTAAGGTTCCGCCCAATTATAGCATTTCTTGAGTTTACATCGAAATTAACAATAATTCCCCCCAAAAAGGGGCAAAAGACCCCTCTAGAAACACCCAAATGCAACCAAAAGGAGAGGTGCACAACTAGACATCACTAGGAGTCTACATACCAAATTTCAACTTTCTAGGACATAACCGTTCTTGAGTTATTTGACATACATACGCATATCCGCACATACATACATACATACATACATACATACATACATACGTACATACAGACGTCACGAGAAAACTCGTTGAAATTAACTCGGGAATCGTCAAAATGGATATTTCTTGTGTCTATACGTTATTAGGCACTTATTCAGTATGGTCGAGTCGAAAGAAAAACTCAACATTCATTCGGGGGCAGGGCGGATCCAGGAAATGTTCAAGGAGGTGGCGATTTTTTACTTTTTACTCTTTGAAACTTTAATTTCTAAAAATTTTCGGACGAGTTTACTGAACCCCTTCGCTTACTCTTACGCGCAATCAAAGGTGTCTTACAGTTGATTTTCTTCATAAAATAAACCAGGGGGAGCTTTTGAACTTATCTCTAATATCCATTTAGGATTGTTTAAAATTGAGGATTTGGAACTTCAATTTCGAAACAAATCCCGTAGAAAGTTCCGGTCCATATCCCCAAAGTAATAAGGGATGGGTCTGCGATTGCGTGTCGAGACTTCAATTTCTGAAGAAATCCGGGGAAGATCTAGCTCTCTTTCTCCTAAAGCCATCGAATATTATGTAAAATTGTCTCTTTTCGAAAATATATCTGAAGAAATTTTCTGTATCTTGATAAAGGAGCGGGTGATCGCCCCCATCGCCCCTCCCTTTTATCCGTCCTTGTTCGGGGGTGAGTAAAATGGAAATTAAGGTCGATTTTTGAGTGAAATTTTTTTCGCGAATACAATACTTCCTTTTTTTGTAAAAAGAAGTAAAAAAAAGGGCGACACTGTTCGAAGTTGAGTAGAGTTAATTTGGGCTCGCGTAAAGGAAAATTTGGTAAAGAGAATTTACGAAATTTTCGAATCGAAAAATTTTTACTGGTGAAAAAAAAAATTTGTTCTTGTTACGTGCTTGCAAATTGGATTGTATCATTATTGTATAAAAAACTAAAATAATGATCGATAGTAAAAGCTCTTAAATGTAATGTAATAAATTATCTAAATAATAAATTAAATGTATGATAGAAAAAAAATAGAATCTGCATTTTTTTTAAATATTTATATTGTGTGCATTTAATCTGTTTTTGTTTTGCTCGATCGTGTGAAAATGGATGAAAAAAGTCGATTTTTGGTTTATTTTGCAGTATTTGGAAAATTTAAAGATATTACACTATTGAACTAAAACTTCTGTGAAATATTAGTGTTTTCTAGAGTTGATATTTGCACTTCCAAGCATTTTCAAAATTATACATTATAAATTTCATAAAAAAGTTCAAAAAAGGTCGATTTTTAAAATTATATAGGGGAGACCGGGGCAAGATGACGAGCCGGGCAAGATGACGAATGCCTTATTTTTTTCGTTTCCCCCCAGTTAACAGCATCAACTGCACACTACTGGCTCTCCTATCTGCTGTTCGTTCAGCAATAGTATAGAGACGCTGAAATCGCCATATTTGTGTTAGTTCTGAAGCTCTGATTGTTCACCGTTGCCACGATCTAACTTTTATACATTTGTAAATAAGCTCCGCTACAGATACAGATAAGTTATATCGTGTCTCTTTAGTATTTATGAGTAACTTAGTTTAAATACCACCTATTACCATGAATAAATGTCAATTAATCGCCTTCTCTAATGGCAATGGAGAAGAATCCGTTCAAACAGGCAGTCCGGGGCAAGACGACGGGCCGAAACGCGGGGAAAGAAGACGAGGTCGTCATCTTGCACCTTCTTTCAGAATTTATTGAACTAACTATGTTGTCTATTTTATCAAATCTTGTAAACGCTTATTTGTCTGTGTGTTTGTTCACGCGACCTTGCTTTTCTATCTCATCTGAGGCTAAAGGACGCATTGAATCAAGGGAGGTGTCGTTCGAAAGCCGGTGACCAGAGGCTATTTATAAACTAGTTGACCAAATGACTAGTTGACTGAATGAAACCAAGCAAGGAATCTCCTGCTCTGTTGATTATTGACAATCATAAATCTCGTATAACTTTGCAGACTATCTTAGATTGCAGTTAAAAAAAACATTATCATGCGGTTGGGTTGCCACCCCATACATCGCATCGTTTGTAGCTCCTGATGCGTCATTTTTCTGCCTATCGAAAATCTACTATAGTCAAGCATGTGACAACTTTATGGTCATTCATCCAGGACAAACTATCACAGACAAAAGTATTGGTGGGCTTTTGAGCACCGCTTGCTTCAAAACAGCTACAGTTGGAAATGCCGATAAAAGGTTTAAAGAATGAGGAATCAAGACTCATAATTCTCTTGTTTTTAGCGGACTATGATGTTGTTGGCGATTAAACTGAGAATAATAGTGCTAATCCTCAAACCTTGGGAGTGGAAAACCAAAACAAAAACCCTCCAGACGAAGCAGAAGTTATGGCAAATGCTGATTCCGATGCACCAAAAAAGTCTGCTAGTGTTTCTGATTTCAATGCATTGCCTAAAGCAACAGAATTTGAGGAAAAAAGAAGCAGAAAACTGAGCTCAAACATTCTTACAAGCACACCCATCAAAGAAATGTCAGAACAAGGAGCAAAGCGGAAGGACAAAAAGAATTATTTAAAAAAACAGGGAAAATAAGCTCGTGAAGCTAAAAAGGAAGTAAGAAAAACTCAAGCTAAGTTCCTTTAGGTTCAAGTCGATTCAATTCATGCCAAGCAATTCAGTTGCATCATCTTCAAAAAATGGTGTTATAAGATGCCCTGCTTGTAAAGAGAAATATTGTGACCCTCCTACAGAAGAACAGACCCAGTGCTGTAAAAGTCAAGAGTGGTGGCATGAGGCATAATTCAGTTATGAAAATGGCATTTTTATTTGTCTATTGTTCGCTGTGCAACTTAACACTTCAACATTACGCTCCAATGGATTGCGCTTAATTTGATACTTTGTAATATCTAAAAACACAGTTATCATTTTTAAAACTATGTAACATATTCAAAACATAAAATGTGTTCAACCTTTTTCAAAACTGTCATCTTGCCCCAAGGTCAAAGTCATCTTGCCCCAGTACTGGGGCAAGATGACGATTTGTTGAGGTCATGAAAAATTAAAAATATCCTTCGTTATTTTTATTTGAAAAATTAAATAGTAATATATTTAATACCACAAAGGATTACTCTAACAGCTCATGTGTAATTGATTTTACTATCCTTAAAAATAAATTAATAAACAACAAAAATTGTTAACATAGTCATCTTGCCCCGATCTCCCCTACAGGGTGTTTGAGGAAAAATTCCCCTACTTTGAAATGCCATAACAGCAAAACCATGTGAGATAGATAGGTGAAACAAGTTGTATGTTGCACCAGCGCTCAGGAATTTTTTTATAATGGTATTCAAAAATTGTTTAAAAATTCAGACAGCGCTGTAGTCAAATATTTTTAAACTGGTGTATGAAAGTGTCTATTGAACAGAGGTCAAATATCTTTGCGATGGGTTCGATAGGGCCACCTTTCACATCAGTAATGTGGCCATTCGATTGCGTAATGTTACAGCTGTGAAAGGTTGCCATATCGAACTAATGGGTCCGATATTGGGTTCGATATGGGCAGTGAGATTTGACCTCTGTTCAACGACTAACCATACCCTAATTTAAAAGAAAAAAAAAACATTTAACTACCTCTCTCTCTATTGTCCAATTTTCGAACTATTTTTGAAAACCAAACTGTTATAACCAGAGGTTCCAGACGAGTGAATATATTCCCCTTAAGGTGAAAGCATGGTGCCCAAGGGTGCCATACTAGCCAGGAAGTAGAGCAGGGGCGCGAAAACAGCAGACAATCGTAGACAGGGGTGCCAAAACAGCAAGCAATCGCAAAATGACTTGCTGACGCATGCGCTTCCGGCATACATTCACCATTCAACCACTTCAATATGGCGGACGAATGATCGATTGCATCTATGCGTGGCTTCTATGTCTTTCACATTGAATGAAGTAAATCTCAACTTGATTAGGATAATTCTTTAAAAAAACAAGTAAGTACAGCTTTTGATCACTTTGTAGCTTTTAGGGCTTTCAGATATAGTTAAAAGTACGTTTACTGCTTTTCAGTTACCGTTAGTCCGTTACGATACCGTAGTACCGTTAGTAGTTGATTTTCAGTTTACTGTTACTGTCGTGAAATTTCCATCATTTAAAGCGCTACTAAATATATATATCATTATTTTCTTGAGTACTCGATAAGCAACATTTAATCACCAAAATAATAACCGCAATAAGATTATCAATAATAAACAATTGAGAACCTGAATAAAAATGATTCTTGTGCTTCGTAGATTACTACACAACAGCGAGCGCAAAAAATAAAAAAGAAATCTCTCTCCGTCTAGCTTTTTCTTTTGCTTTTTCGTTCAAGTGTTTGAATCATTTCCTGTTACAGTTTAATATTTCGATAGCGTTAGGAATTTCTTTAAATTTTTAAACTGTCGAAAAATTTCATGCGCATTTTATTTTATTGTTATTGTGATTGAAATTTTGAACATTTGAGAAACGAATTTGTTTTTCCGTAACTTCAATATCCCAGAATATTTTTGGCTCTTCATGTAAATAATTCATAAGTACCTCTACACTATACTTTCGGTGCGGTTATTTCTCACAAATGATCATTAATTTAACTATGATTATTCAAATAATTACTCGTCTTTAACTTTAAATATATTTGTGACAACTCTTTGATACCAAATAAAGTCTGTAAATATTTATTGTTTTATTCATTTTTAATATTACTTTGTAAAAAAAAAAAAAAAAAAAAACTCATCAGTACGCAGAATTTTTTTACAAGTTTTTACCATCCCGAGAGTTATTATAATTATTATTATTTATTTTATTTATTTTTAAGAAAAGGATAAAAACTTCACAGGTCCGCAATGTTTTTCATTTTCTTTTACCGACCCGTGGGTCAAAAGAGTTTTAGAAACATTGATGTAGAGAACGATCAGATGAACTAAAGCAATGAGCACTTCTTAACTATGTTGAAATCTCTGAAATATGATCAAATGCTGTAATTACAAGTTTTAATCATTTCCAGTACTGAATTCATGCAATGTGAAACGTGTGCAAAACGTAGACTATCATGAATCAAAACAAAACTATTAAAAAAAAAAAAACAACTGTATTCAAAAACGCACACAATACTGGGGAGGGGGGAGGAGGATCTACAGTAAGGGTGCCATTTCTCTCTCCGAAGGTTCCTTCTTTTCACCCTGGCTGCCTATTTTTTAAAAGGTGCCTGTTTTTCACCCTAGTTAGAGGTGCCATTTCGGCTCCGTATTGGGTGCCGCTAGTGAACAAGCGTTTCACCCCTGAAAGGTGCTGAATGCAACCTGTAGTTTTAACAGTGCAGTGTATAAAAAGTTCCAGACCTGTTGATGAAACAATACCATTTGTTTCACCTTTCTATCTTACACGGTTTTGCTGTTCAGTCATTTCAAAGTAAGGGAGTTCTTCATACACCAATTAAAAACCATTTGACCACACCGCTCTCTGAATATTTGAACTATTTTTGAAAACCGGTGTATAAAAAATTTCAGAGTGCTAGTGCAACATGCAACTTAGGGTCTGGTGGGGTAAAGTGGTCATAAAATCGTAGGTTTTCAACTTAGGTGGATGATAAATACAACAAATTCTTTAAACACTTTAACTTTTTTTGTTGTTATTTTACATTGCATTATTAAAGAACACGGTACATTGCATTTTAGAAAAAAAAAAACATTGATTTTAGTAGTTTTATAGCACTTTCTTTTCCCTATGTTTTTATAACCACTTTACCCCATGGGGTGGGGGAAAGTGGTCATAGCATGGGGTAAAGTGGTTATAGTTGAAAATAGATGCAAAACCATTATAAATAACCCTAAAACTTGTATATTTCGGTTGTTTTAATAGTTACAAGTATATTTACGAGTATATGCGTGTATACACGAATATATTCGTGTCGTGTTATACACGAGTAAACACGATCCTATATGAGTAGATACATGTATATATCAGATACATGCATGCACGTGCCTACTCAAGTATATACGTGTATATATGAGTATATGAGTCGCCTATTTTCAAAACCGGCCAAGTGCAAAAATTCTCGATTTTCATTTTTTTTATAAGTTCCACTCAGTTTTACTAAGCGCTATGGTAACTAAAATTTTACGTTCAAAAGCGGCCTTTTTCAATGATAAATTAACATGGAAAGATTCGGTTAAGTTTCAAAACCGGCCAAGTTGGGTTTCTCATATAATCCGCTTGGAGCGCCCTTCACACAAACAGTCTGCACCTGTCTGTTGCTATAGTAACGAGACATGTCTCATTTCTTCGAGGGCAGTTGAATAATGGTTAGAGCTTTAAATGCGGTATATTGGCTTAGATTTTTTTCTTCGGGGGGGGGGGGGGGGAGGCTAGGATTTCTTCCTCGCCTCCTCCCCCCCCCCCCCAGAAAAAAAAAATCTAAGCCAATGTACCGCACTTAAAGCTCTAACCGTTATTCAACTGCCCTCGGAGAAATGAGACATGTCTCGTTACTATAGCAACAGACAGGTGTAGACTTTTCGTCTGTGGCTCTAGAGAAGTAAGGTTATTTGAGTGAGTTTGAGGTTTGTTTTTAAAATCTTTTATGGAAGTCAGTTTTTTCAGTGTTTCATGTTTTTTTTTCTTGATAAAGAAAAATGGAAGTGAATCCGCAGTGTGTTGAACCAGCCTTAGCACGGAAAAGGGTTCGAAATGAGAGCTCTTGGCAACGAAGCAAGGAAAAACGAATGCGATACAGTGATCCTGGATTACCCTTAATGCCAAACTGCAAACATGAAAATAAAGAAGTTTACAAGTGTGCAGATCTTCGCCGGGAAGATGTATCGGTGTTTCATAATCGTTTCTATTCGCATAAAACTAAAATCCTGCAAGATGCCTTCATACTAAAATATGTGATCGCTGATGACCCGTCCCGGAAGTCTAAAACTTTCCTAGACAGAGAACCAAAGATGTTTTTTGGGAAATTCTTTGTGCCAACTCCATCTGGAACTCAACTAAGGGTATGTCGACAAACGTTTTTACGAAGTCTAAACCTTAAAAAGCATCGGGTTCAGGGAATAATAAAGAGACATAAATTAAGCGGCACAATGCCTTCAGAGGGTCGTGGTGGCGACCATAAATCTGCAAATAATCGCGACAAACTTTCATCTGTTAAAAAGTTTATTGAAAAACTGAAATGCTGCGAGTCACACTACTGTCGGAGTAAAACTGTTGCTCGCATGTACCTTCCATCCGAGTTAAGCGTACAAAAACTGTGGAAAATGTATGAGGCGGAGTGTAATGAGGAACAACATGTTAAGGAAAGTTATTTTCGTAAAATATTTAATACAAATTACAATTTGGGTTTCGGTACACCTCGGAGTGATGTATGCTCAGTTTGCACCCAGTATAATGAAAAAATAAAAGCGGAAAAACGTGAGAACGAAAAAAAAGTACTAGCCTCTCTGAAACAAGTTCATTTATTGAAAGGAAAAGCTTTTTATAAAAAACTTAAGGAACGTCGTCCTGATTTATTGACCATTTCTTTCGACTGTCAAAAAAACCAAATGTTGCCTCGGCTCCCCGACCAGGCGTCATACTTCAGTAGGAAAATTCCAATGTACAATTTCACCATTGTTCAAGGAGATTCAAAAACTCCTCTCAACCCCAGCAACGTATTCATATACGTGTGGAATGAAACTGTTCTACCCAAAGGATCCAACGAAATCGCCTCAGCCGTTTTCCATCGCTTGGTTAACACAGATTTCACTGGAATTAAGAAATTGAGGTTAGTCGCGGACGGATGCGGCGGGCAAAATAAAAATTCAACAATAATAACGATGCTACACCACTGGCTGATAAAATTTGCCCCAGAAGACATTATTATTGAGTTGCTATTTCCAATGGTGGGACACTCTTTCCTCCCACCTGACAGAGTCTTCGGATTTATAGAACGTGACTTAAAAAAATTAGAAGTCATAGTGCGCCCTGAGGAGTTTGTCGATATTTTTAAAAATTATGGGACTGTAGAGCAACTTGGCTCTGATTGCCTTGTTTACGACTGGAAATCGGAGTGCAAAATTATAATGAAACCTCCGCAAAGCTGGCATTTTAAATTTGCACCCACGAAACGCTTTTTTCTTAAGAAATCTGGGAATCGGATATTAATAAAAGGAGAAGTAAATTATCAATCTGACTTGGGACAATATAAATCCATAACAAAAAAAAATCAGAAAGCAGAGAACATTCGCCTCAACATCATTCCAACTGGGAAACCCATTGCTCCTGCGAAAATTAATGATGTACATAATTTGCTGTCAAAGCATTTTGGGGACAATTGGAGGTCATTAAATACCCTTAAGTTTTACTCAGAACTGCGCCCACACCAGGATGATATTATTGAAGAAAATAACGAAGACTGTCACGAATTAATTATCGATCCAGATGAAGAAGTAAGGGGTTGAGTTTCATTTTAATCGTTCTTTATTATTCAAGTTTTTTATTTCCTTATCAATTTGCATTACTTCTGGGATTTTTTTTTTCGTTCTTGAATAATTTTTTCAGTTTGTAAAAGAGTTTATGAGGCAAAAGTATTGTATTAATTTTTTGAGATATATATTGTACTTAAATATATTTACTTTAATGTTTTCAGTTTATTTATTTTAATCGTTAACCTAATAGTTGAGTATCAAAAGTGGCCAAGTGACATATTGAGTTTCAAACCCGGCCATGTGCAAATTACTTTTCTTAATTACCATTAGTTAATTTTATTATTTTTTAAATTAATCTTTCAGTTTGAATATACTAGGCTAGAAGTATAGATAGAACCACAATTGATACACCACAATTGATTGATATAGTTGTAATAAGTTTTTCGGCCCTCCTGAAAATTTTAAATCACTGCACTAGGCCGTTTTTGAAAATAGGCGACTCATATAAGCATGTATATGTGATTACCTACAGGCGTGTATACGTGTCTACATGAGTACATACGTGACACGTGTATATAAGTGTCACGTTTATACGCGTGTAACGTGTATACGAGTATATACGCGTATAAACGAACATCATACGCGCGAATGCAGTTGTATCTCGAGAAAATATGTGCATACTTGAGTATATATGTGTACAGTAGACGTATATATACATATATAAGTGTACGTACATACATGTACGAGTATACACGAGTTAATTCGTGGATACATCCAGTGCGTCTTTGTATGTGTCTACTCACGTATATATAATATGGAAGCACGAGTATATACGCATGTATACGTGTAAACATACGATTATATACCTGTATAGACGTATATAAGTACATTTACGTGCATATACCAGTATATGTATGTATACACGAGAATATACGCTTATATACATGTCAGCCTACTGAGTGAATCTAAGCTCTTGGGCAAAAATCAAAGGGGTGTAAGAGGGGAGGATAAGAAGCAAAGAATCATAAGGAAGTTATAATCACTGACGCGCTACATGCACACAAAGCCAGAAACTGATGGATGCAGAGCAGGGCACAAATTTGTTGCACAAAGATGATTTTACGTAACATTTTAGTTTTTAAGAAATGTATAGAGCAGTTGTTAAAAGTTACGGCCTGTAGTAGCTCTAATACACGCATCGCAACAAAGGCGCAGCGGTTGATGAAAGTTTTTCAAAAGTATCGTTATTGCAACAGAGAGTGATCTGTGAATGCGACGCATTATTGCAGCTGCAATCCGCAAATTTCATCAATCGCTTTAAAACTTTCTTAAGACCTAAAATGTTGTGTAAAATTATCTTTGTGTATTATAAATTTGTGACTTTTTTTGCATCCATCAGTTCCTGGCTTTGCGTGCATGTAGTGCGTCATCATTGTGTTTGTGACCATATGTTTCTTATGATTCTTGCTTCTTATCATCCCCTCTAGCACCTTTTAATAATGTGCTCAAGTGTTTAAACTCACCCTGTATACTTGTATTTCTTATGCTTGTATGTAAGTGTCTACTCGAGTAGGTACGCGTATATTACGTGTATACCTGATTATATAAGTGTTCTTGTATATGCGAATATAAGCGAGCATATACATGTATAGTAGAATATATAGCTGTATGGATAAAAGATGCTTGCAGATACCCATATACGTATTTATTGGCGCATTTATTTGAATACGCCTATGTACGTGGCTACACGAGTATTTATACTTATGTATACTCATATAGTCGTATATTTAACCCCGTTTACTGTAAAAACAATGCATATTAAGTAAAACTAATATTTAATTTGTATCTGCCTTATACTTAAAGATTAAGTGACATTAGAAGAACAATATTCGTTAAGCCTAATATTATGACCACTTTACCCCATCTCACTTAAATTGTTCTAAAAAATTATCTAAAATAGATTCATCTAACTGCCAATGAGTAAGAGTTCTTGAGATATGTAGGAAGCTTCCTGTGCAGTCAATCAATTCCTAATTCTAACAAACAAAATTTCCCAAGAAAATTAAAATAGGTGTATAGATTTTAAAATTTTTCATATTCACGCAAAATATTTTTTTTACCAAATAAAATTTTGCCAGTTGTAAAATTTTGTATTCAAAATGTAGTTTCTAACTACCTTACTCTAAAATAAAATTTTCACATTCATTCGAACATTTATTTCCAAGCTATAGCCATTTATTTGACGTATGACCACTTTACCCCATTGACCACTTTCCCCCACCAGACCCTATAAAGTTCAAAAAAGGTCCAATTTTTGCACATTTGGACTTTTTTTTGGGCGATTAAGGAACCTAAAGATATCATCCCAGGAGGTTTATATTTTGGGGGTAACCTATTGATTCTAAACGGAACTATTGAGACTACAGGTGTTCCGAAATTCGGAAATTCATTTTTTCCCCTTCCATCCTACTAGACGCTATATTTTATCGACCAGGTCTTTTTTACCATATTTTTATTAACTTGGTTTAGTTCTTGTCTGTTGTTAATAGTGATTTCAATACAGGTATACAGGTATACCGAATACCAGTATTTTAAGCTATTTTGCAATTTCGAAATACTGGTATCAGCTAAGGTAAAATACCGGTATTTTCGGTATTAGCTGAAGATAATAAAATGTTTTTGATTAAAGAATACTCAAGCTGTTATTTTTAATGCGCCTTTCTCTTTCGATGAGACAGTACCAAAACCAATGCAAAACGATATTTTCATCACTGAAGGGTGTGTTGAATCGCATTTTCGTGTTTGTGCACAACATGTTTTAATTTTTTCCATTTCCTTGATCACTTGCCTTTTTGTAAAAGTGAATTGCATGTGTAATTACGAATGTATTTGTCCTATGAATACTTTTTCGTTGTTAACTTTTTCGTTGCGGAGGGCGCAGTTTATTGTTTATTCCATTTAAGTAATGCAAATCAAAAATATTTTCAAGTTTCAAATTTTTTAAACAAAAGTATAATGAATACTAAAACCACTTCTAGCTGAAAATTGGTTCAAGTATTAAAACGAAAGCGCACACAAAATAATGAATATACGTTGCGGAGAGTTCGCTCCGCAACGTCAGAAATGTACCCTCTGCTATGAAAAAGCCGACGTGGTTTAGTCCATTTGAGGAGCAGTCATTTTTTGATTTTCTTCAATTTTTACCAATTTTTAAATTATTTTTTACAATAAATAAATTAGTTCTGAAATAAATGAGTATTATTTTTATTTGAGACGTCGCTTACAATCTTTGTCTACATTTTTGGGAGTAAGTGCAGCCTTATTTGGGTCATTCTTCAAAAAGTGTAACTTTTCTGTTACATGATTTTTGCAGTAAAAAAATTTAAGGAACAATTAAATTAACAATGCTTCTTAATTTCATCAAAATATATCTATTCAAACCTGCCAACAATTTTAAAAAAATAATTTTTGCTTTAGTATAATTTTGGTTCACAACACGTGAATCCTCACCTCCGTGGCATGTCAGACACCTGGTGTGACTGTTTATGTTGCTTAATAACTTGATTAATTAAAAGTATATACTTATTTATTAATTATTCCTTTCAAAAATGTCTCAAATTCTAATTGTTTAAGTATATTTAATTTTTTAATATTGTGTTTTAGTAGGATAAGGTATCATGTCACACAATAAATTCTCACCTCCGTTACCTAAACACAAAATGCCATTTCTCATTAACACGTAGTAGTAATGATATCATATTTTATTTTCTATAACAACTTTCTACTATTACAAGGAAGCAGCCTTGTTCATTTTCAGCCATAAGAAGTTTTGAGATTTTTGTCGAAAAGCAAAAAGTTAGATTTTGTATTAAAAACTAAGTGTGGTTATTGTGAATTCTTACCCCAGTGAACTTGAATTTCAGTGATGTAAATTAGTGTAAAAAAGAAAAAAAAACGTTTTTCATATGCTTAGCATGTGCAGATTGTAGCAATGAAGGAAAAAAAATATTTCCCTGAAAAATGTATCCATTAGGTCTATATTAATGGAAATTTCCTCACCTCCGTGAATATCACCTCCGTGACAAACCTTATCAATGTCATTATTTCTGAGGTGAAAATAAATGATGGAGGGGAAATATATCAGTTTTTAGCATTTTACCAAAATTATGAATTGCCTCAAATTTACTCTCAAATTTACTAATTTGGAAATATATTAAAATTATAATTTGACACACATTTGAACTAAAAGGATAACTAAAAATTAAGCTGTACTTTATTTAAGAGAGCTTAATATTAGATTCGCACTAATCATTAAAATAGCTCATTGTTTGCACAATTAAAAAAATAACTACTTTGATATTAAATTGGCCCCGATTTTTAAACACTAAAAGTTTTTTTTTCTTTCATTTCCATGAACAAGGCATTTTTTATTTTTATTTTCTTATTAATGAGTTAATTGGGATTTAGCTGGGCCATTTTTTATGGTTACTTCTAGTTCTAGTAGGTAACACTTTCATGTAAGAATGAGAGAAAAAAAAAAGGTTCCGAAATTGAAAAATATTTTCCTTCACTTTCTGGAGAATGATCCATTTACAATCTAAAAATGTTTTGATTACCTGTGGATAACAAAATACATTTTTTTAATGAGCAGATACAGTGCAAAATTAGTGGTTGCCACGCGCTACAGGGTTACTAATGAAAAAACAAAACGACGGTTAAAAAACTATTTGTCAATCGCCTCTTCAAGAAGATAACTTTAAGAACTTAAAGCGCGGAAAGGCATTAAGTTATAAAGAAAATCTTTTCTATCATAATCGAGATTTAGTTATCAGGTTTATTAAAATTCAATAACTTATATTAATTGATCTATTTTAGATTTTTAGTGTCACCATGTTTAAAAAACGTATCGTAACATATTCTTTGAGTCAAAAAAAAAAGTGGTCACCACTATTTGAAAAAAGTGGTTACTAATTAAATTGTGTCGAACAAAGTATTTCTCCAGTGTTGCTCTTTGACATGTCCGTTAGCAAATGTAATTTTTTGAACAATGAAATCGAAATTCGGGAGTGACAATGTTTGTTTGACTGTGAATCACAACTGAAAGAGAATTTTTTCTGGAAGAGTCTTGAATTTTCTTGAAATCTTGAAAGAGAGTCTTGAATTTTCAGAGTTCGTCTCAAAAATCATAAATTTTATTATGAAAATATTTTTGCTGGACGTCATGTCTGATGCTTCAAACAGTGGTATAAATTGTATTTATTTACTTATTTGTGTATTGTTCAATTGTGTAATTGAGTTTAATAAATTTAGTGTGAAGAAAAATATTTTTTTTATATTCTTAGTATTGGAACTTTTTTTCTTTCTTTTTTTTTTTAATGAATGAATTTTTGCTTTAAGATATGCCATGTCTGTTACCATATTTAGTAACTGGAGAGAAAAACAGAATTATAAAAATATCTTAAGATAATTTTTAAATTCAAAAGATTTGATTATATAGATACAGTTCTTGACTGTATTAAGTATTACTTCGAATTGGTTTTTACTAAACTTAGGAGCAGGAATTTTCAACTTTTTTCAACCTACGTGTCCCTTTTTGGGCACTATTAACTATTCATATCTCCGGCAGAAACATTTCAGTTTCATTCAAACTGTTAAACTGTTTAAATTCAATTACGAGCAAGTCTTTTATATTAAATCAAGAAACATTTCCTTTAATGAGAGTACTTTTTCACGAAGTTTTATAATCAAACATAAACTTAAAAACATCACAAGAAAACTAGCGTGATTTTTCAGCTTGTTTTTGTTTACAAATTTTACATTGTTTGGTTTCTATTTGTGCAAATGCAGTAGTAAATCACTCTCAATCCTACGCTCGTTTCTATACTTGCTATTAGATAAGTTAAATTCAAAATCTCTTAGTGTTACTAGTAAATTACGTTGTTATAAATCCCAGAAGGCACTCCATACCATTGACTACTAGCTCTTTGTGGTCTTTTCAATATCAGTCCAAAAAATTAAGTAAATATTGCAATATTTTTGTTTTAAAGCATTGCAATATATTGATCGCTGCATTTATAGCTGCAATTTTCGTCATAATTAAATTCTGGCGTTATCAGTATAAGCTTGTATACTTTTTATATTTAACCGCAAACCCCTTACAGTTAGTTATATGCAATATCCCAAGGAGCACGTGTGCCTTATATTGAGAACTATTGCTTAAGATAATAAATAACAAAGAATCTAATAACAGACATGACAATTTACATCCTATATGAATAGAAGGTTCTCAATTATAAACATATATTGTACGCGAAATCTGACGAAGCAACTTTTGCTTTTAATATGAAGTAAATTTATTCTGAATTACTTTGTCAGTTAACCACTATTTCAAAATGGAAACAACTTTTGACATGTTAACAGTATTTTTGGAAATATTACTTACCGGTTGAACTGAATAAACTTGGAACTCTACAAAATAAAAACTGCTCAAATCAGCAAGTATACCTTGTTTTGTTGTATGAACTTTATGAAGAATATGGACTCTCCCTTCTATGTAATGTGCAATTAAATTTTGAAGATTTCCATAAAGAGTATTTGAAAAAAAAATTAGGCTCAGTAACGTACCTATCTTATGAGGTACGTCCATTACTGAGCAAATGTAATTACCAAAGGTAAAAAAAAAAAAAAAAAAAAGAAAGAAAGAAAGAAAAAGAAAACTCGAATGAGCAAAAGTAACTATGACTCAGGCAATGTTGCATATCCTCTCCGATTGACTAAAATTTAATCACATTCGCTTCAAATTCTTCAATCATTTTTTTCCATCTTTGATGGAATTGCTGGGGGAGGTACCTCATCCCAAAATTGTTCCCATTCCTTCAGGAGATTGACTTTTTTTATTTGATTTAGTGTTAGTTTCATTGAATTTGCATTTATTTTGTCATTTTGTTTTTGTACATTTTTTTAATAAATTTAAAATTATCTTGCATTCCATTATTTTAACCTAATTTTCTAAACCTAAAACTTCGTATATTTGTTTTTTTCGGCAATTTTTTTTCAAAATTCTAGAAATTTTATGTCCCTTATTCTACATAACAGTTTTGGCACCATTTTTCGTTAAACAAAGCAACCGTTTAGCTAGTAGTCGACAATATAGCTTATAAAGGGTTCTGTGCCGTTAAACCTAAAAGAACCTACCAACCAAAATTTCACTGAACAGAAGTAGAATCATTGTTCTCCATAAAGCTCATGCAATAAAACAAGAATGAAAGATATTTGGTGCACGATGTTTTGTGCAACAATGAATACATCTCTTACCGTGAAATTTCCCCGATGCACTGTAAAAAAGTTTAAATGAAACTAGACTGGACACATTTCCAGAAGAAAGGATTATAAATAGACTACCAAAGTACTACAGTGGCTGCCGCTTATATGATTCACGTTTGTTCTAAACAGTTTTAATTCCATAAAGCGGCTGTTTCAATAAAGCGGTTAATTCAATGAAATTGGATCTTGTTCTGTTTCTGACGATTTGATTTATTAAAGCGGCTGATTCAATTAACCACTGATTCAATTAACTGTACATTGAAAACCAAGACAACAGAAATGACCGAAAGTGAGACCAGTGTCGTTGGAGTGGTGTTGAGATAACAAATTTTTTAAGAGTAAAATGGATGAGAATTGCTGAAAATAGAGAGAATAGAAACATTGAGGAGAAGGATTCATACTGCATCCCTAAGTTGACCATTTATTTATTATTTATTTATTTATTTTTGTATCAAAATAGGATATTTACCAATTTTAGCCATCTTCAAGTATATGTTAAAGTGGTTTCAAAAAGGTTAATGATTGAGTGATTTTTTTAAAACAGGAGTGTGACATTCAGGAGAATGACATTTTCCATACAATTTGCCTATTACGTAGGCCCAGGATTATATTTCAGGTAAATAATGTTATTTTTCTATTCTAACCTCTTAATTCAACCACACACTATTGGTAGAGTTAAAATTTTTCGTTTATTTAAAACAGAAATATTGTCCAGAATGACAGCGAAAATGTTACATACCCTATTCTTGAACTTCAAAATGTTAAGGAGAACAGCAGATAAATCATATTAACAAAATACTCAAGGAATCCAACAAAATGGTGATAAAAAACAGTTTTATAGTACAGCAGATTAAAAATTCCTTTTTTTAATCTATACTAATTGAACTAACTCATTCTTAGGATAGGAGAAGACATGAAAATCTGGGGACAAAGTTTAAAACGATGTACCTTGATCATTTAAAATAATTTGTTTTATTTAAAGAATGCTATTTTACACCGTTAAGTATGCTAAATTTTGTACTACAAATTGAATATGTGGAATGTTGATGTAAAATTTTTAAATAATTTAAGTACATTTGAAAAACGGATGAGGACACGCAAAAAGTGTGACTTTCTGGTTATTTAAAAATTTTTTTAGAAAAAACTAAATCAGTCTTTGTTTTAATAAGAGTAGAATAACATCAGATAAGTTATTTCTAACTATTAAAAAAATGAAAACACTTTCTGAGTTAAACGCTCGAGAAAATTTTCTTAAAATTGGAATAGAAAAAGAACAAAAATTTTTTCGAAAAATCGCTTCAAGGTGCAAGCCCCCATGCTAAAAACTAATTCTGTGCCAAATTTCATGAAAATCGGCCGAACAGTCTAGGCGCTACATGCGTCACAGAGATTCTGACAGACAGAGAGATATCCGGACAGGGAGATCCAGACAGAGAGACTTTCGGCTTTATTATTATTTTGTATTTTCAAATGTTTTGCATTCCACAATGATTTCTGGCATAAAAAGGCATTTTGTGTACAAATATCACTGAATAATTTCAGAAATACTTTTTTTACAGTGCAATTTTTTGTGTGCCAATATAATTCTGATCACCACTGTATGTGCCCCAGGCTTGTTCACATGTACCCCCCTATAGGAGCACATGTGAACAATTGAATGTTTTTTTTTTAATTCCATAAACTAACGAAATATTTTTTAAACAAATCTAAAAAAAAATCCAGAGTACAAAGAAAAGACTAATCATGGAGACACTTTTGCTCTGAAATATTTAGAGTATTTTTTGAGATATTGAGAAATAAAAGACAGTGTTCACATGTGCCCCTTTTGCCCTACTTTTAAAATCAACTTTCTTCAAAACCTGCAATTTGCAGCTGTGCTATTTCGTCGGTCCACAAATTAGTCATAAGCAAAAATACTCTTTCGATGATTATATTAGGCCTAGGCAAAGATAAAATATTTATTAAATAATTATGCATGATTTAATTTGTTGGTATGAAAATGCTTAAACGGCACCACCCAGTTACTTTTAGTTGAAGCATTCACTGTTCCGTTCTTCCTCTTCAGGAAACGGAATAGGTCACGTATGTGCAGGGACAATGGAGCCAGGGGTCACAGGAGGTCACTGTGACTTCCCAAAAATTTCCTAATTCGGAAATTTTTTTCCTGACGATTCACCAAAATTTTCATCGTTCTGCCAAAACTCAGACTTCTATTCGGCAAAAATATCATCATTCGGAAAAATTTGGAGTTCTATTTGGCAAAATTATCATCATTGGGGAACATTTGGAGCTCCATTGGGCAAACTGCGAATTTCCGCCCTCCCAAAAATTTAAGGTCGGGACGTCCCTGAAGGGAGCAGGATACCCAAAAACGCGACTGTCCAGTTCAAAACGGGACGCATGGTACCTTAGGCATCTCAGCTAATCTCATTAAATACTTGAAATATGAGTGACCTTATTCTGCACTGAGTTTGATATGCGAGATGAAAATTTACTATTATTCTCCGACCTATTGTCACAGGAAGCTTAAAACTCATTTGAATCCTTATCAAACAATTTCATTTATCTTCCTGTGATTCAACATTTAGCCAGTCTTTATTTCCCTTACTGATTCTTTTCTAAGGATGTGTGATAATTATTTTGTATCTTATATCGGTATCAGAAAAAAATTGCCTACGCCCACAGAATTTCTTATCGCTAATTATAAGGTGATGTGACCATGAATCACATTATCGAATATGAATATTCTTTGATGTCCTCGTGATGCCTGGGAGAGTAATTTATCGGTTGGAGCTCCCTCATTGGACGAACTTTTGCACCCCGATACTCTGGACGTAAGGAGGCGATAAGGCCTGCTCCGGAGGATCTTATAAAAGGCTGAGCATCCCCACTGTCGGTTCCCACGCACTCGTTGCCAGATCCGCTTTCTCCTAATTTTCTTTTCGCAGACGACCGCAAATCTCATCTACTCTTCGAAATGGCCAACCTCGTCGGAAGTTTTAAACTGGTCTCAAGCGAAAATTTCGGTGAATTTCTGAAAGAAATCGGTGAGTGAAAATTTCACGCCTAATTAAAATTTATGAATAAATTATCATAGTAAAAAGAAAAACAAACATTCATTTGCCTTCTGTAATGGACTATCATGTAATTAATATTTTTATTTTTCGTTTTTTGATTCATACTTAACATAAGTATTTTGCTACTATCTTTCAAAATTATCAATCAACGCTAAAATATAATTAATGAAAAATTACTCAGCATAATCAAATAATTAATTTTAATATATTTAAACGAGATACTTATAAAGAATAGAATCGTGAGGAAAAACCTAATAAACTTTATTTCAGCTACGTTAATTTTCGCACCAACAAAAGATTGTTAACTTTTAATACACAGCTTTTTTTTTTTTAAATTCATGAACTGTTCACGCCGTGTTTATAATTACGATTAAGTTCATTAAATTTATAATTCTATTGCTATTGTACCTTGAAATGTACTAGCCTATAGATTCATTGAATTAAAAGTTATAATAGAATGTTCTATCATTTAGGCAGAAGTGGCCGCCTAGAAGAGGTCATGGCGCAGACTGTGCCATTGAAATTTTTAGGGAGGGGAAGGGGGTGTTTTGGGGGTATTTCTTTCATTTGGGGGGGCTCCCTTGAGGGTCCTCGCGATATTTAGGGGGGCATGCACCCCTAATTTATTAGGACGTTTGGCAAATTGAATTAGCGAGGCAAAATTAAATGGTAAAATACTTTAAACACCTACTTGCCAATATTTTAACTATGTTTTTAAACATATACTTGATTCCGTCGAAAAATAGGTATCTCCAAAAATCAAGATATATGATAATACATACCATTTTCAAAATTTGGTACTGATATTATAATGGTTTTAATACATACAAAAATATTTTTTGTTATCATCAAAAATAATAAAGTTGTTGTTATTAGCATTTAAAATATTTATTGAAACCTACTGATGTTCAGTGTCGTATTTATTTATTTAATATTATTCATATTTTTATTTTAAACTTTTAGTACAATTTGCCTAGCGTAAGCAAGGCAAAACGAATGGGGAAAAAAGAAGTAGTTTATTTCAGTCATTTATTGATTCATTTATTAAATTTATTCACGTATTCATTCATTAATGAACTTCTTTCCATTCATTCTTTCACTCATCCATTGATTTATTCATGCACTTATTTTCTTATTCATACATTATCTTATTCTCTTATTTATTTACTCATTCATTAATTAACTTATTTATTTCTTTATTTATTTGGAATTCATTCAAAAAAAAATATTTTAAATAATTTTAAATAACAATCAGAAAAAATCATTAAAAAAATATTTTAATGACTATTGTTCCCCATTGTGTGGTAAAGTGATAGTTTTCCTTTTTTATTTTAAGGTAAAATTACTGTCATTAAATTTAAAAAAATAATACTTTTATATAAGTTTCATTGTAAAGTACATTGTTCTTTCTTTATGTACTGCAAGTTTCGAAACAAATTTTCATTTTTTTCGTTTTGAAAAACGTAATTTAACTATCACTTTGCCCGACGTTCCTCTACATCCCCTCCCCCCCCCCCCACTTTGATTGCAAACTTTAAGTAATTTAACAGTAATTTAACAGGGGTGCCCACCTAGGGGATTTCGCGGAGCAGTCTGCGCCATTGAAATTTTTAGGGGGGGTTTTGAGGGGTACTTTTTCTTTTTAGGGCTCTTGCTTTTGGGGGTCTATGCAAAATTTAGTGAAGTGCACCATTCCTCTTAGCGGGGGGGGGGGGGCACCCCAAATTTTAGTGCATATATAATCAATTTTCCGAAGACCGGGCCGTTGTAGGGGTGTTGGTTGGGGAGCAATACCCCAGAACCCTTTGCTTTAAATCATATTGCCAATCCTAATATATATTAAAATTGTTTCGATTCCGTACTCCCCTCCAGAAGGTAAAGTATGGCTGCTCTATTGCTTGCAGCAATGGTACAACTAATTAGGATATGTAATTGCGGCGATTTGATGGATTTGTAGCTATTATTGTCTCTAACTAGTGATTTCCTAGTTTGGCGGCAAAACAGTGTCGTAAATAAGTCATTTAAAGAGAAAAAAAACCATTAGACAATATTAAAACTAGGATAAAAACATAAAATAATCCACTAAATAGATAAATTAGGCCGTGGAAGCTCATTAAGGGTTCCATTGAAATGAAAAATAATCTCCGAAATAGAATAAGACATTAAAAAACATTTGAAGATCCATTAAATTGTACAACCATCATCTCAAAATATATATCAAGCCATTAAAAACATTAAAAGTCACAGTTAAAGGGAAAATGAAAGTATAAGGAGTAAACATAGCGGTGACGTAACCGATATTTTAATGTTTCCGCAAAAAGTCGCAAACACAAATATACCTATTCTGTGCTCCTCCCTTCGTACATTATAAGGTAAACTCCATCATCAATATAGGTCGCACAACAAAGTGTAACAGTAAATATAGTTTTATGGAAATATAATCTGGTATTATAACTGTAATGGCGTTATTAGTATTAAACATCACACACGTTTTATATTTTATGTTGTTGTTGCTATTAATGTGACTTGAGAGACCCAAGCCCCATTCGAGTTGCGAGTACGGAAGGTTGTGGCTCCTGAGAGAGTGTGCCACCCAAATGGGGAGGAGTCCGACTCTGGCCTCGATGGATTACACCCTCTACAATATGTGCATACCGCTGAAGGGGAGAGAAAGCCTTTTAGAGCAAATCTGCACCTATGGCAACTGCTAAGAAACCAGTCCTTGCATATGTGTATAAATTACTGCGTTAGGATTAGCAACAACCTAAGCCTAACATAGGAATTAGCCCAACATAATTAGCAACCAAGACTTCTGACGGTCTGACCTACCGCCTCGCTGATCCGCTAATGTTCCGTACATTCTGCTACTTTTACGATAATAGCACTGCTTATATCTCCAGCAAAATTTTGTTGTTTTAAAAGGCGATATAGTAGCTTCTTTCCCCAACATTAAAAGATTTTTACCACTTATTCCAAAGGCCTCTTTGGGGTGAAAGACAGATTTTCTATTTTTATTTAATCAATTTTTTGATACAGGAAGACCACAAGTATCAACTCTTTTTTTTCTTCCTGTGCCTTTAGTACGAATGCTTAAATGTAAACGGGAAAACAACATAGACTGCTACTGCAAGTCCTTCATCCACATTTTCATGCTTAAAATGTCAAAAATAGCAGTTTTTGAACGACGAATTGAACCCGGAAAATTCCTAGTTTTGCTTAGCTTAAATCGTTTTTTATTATGCACAAATAAACGTTCGTTTATTCAGCTTTACAATAAGCCATGTTAGATTATTCGTAATAACTTAAATACATTTATTAAAGCTCTTAGAAAAAGGGTCAAATTGACAACTTTTACTCATTTGCGAAGCAAGTGGCTATGTCACAGGAAACAAAATTTTCTCATAATATCATATTATTTTTTTTTTTTTTCAAACAGTTTAGGAGTACAGAAGATTGGTACATATTATCTACAAAATTCATCAAAATCAATTTTGACCAAACTGGTTTTCAACCTACTCAATTATATTCAGGTATATTTAGACTAAAGTTTTCTTTCCAGCTATGTAGTGGGACCGGGGGGGGGGGGAGGGGGTGACTTCCTCTTATAAGTTTTTACTGCTGCCACGTGTATAGATTACACTATCTTAACATTTCTTATCAACTGGAAACACATTTACATGAAATTTACTAGAACATTAACAACACCTGCGGAAGTTAGAATGATACGCCGAAATTGATAACACTGCTTTGATATTTTTTGGATAAAAAATGAATCAGTACTTGACTTTGAGGGAGGACGAACAAAAAAAAAAAAAGATTTTTTTCTTTCATTGTTATCTCTTCGATGTGCTTTTACATTGTATGAAGCACTTGTGTCAAGAATCATGCCAGAGTGGCGTCAAAAGTACTCAAAGTACGTACAAGGTGTGTTCACAAAGTTTCAAGACTGGTCTGAGAATACAAAACTTGTTAAACATTTTTGCACAGCGAGCTAATGTTACTAACTCTTGTTAACGTTTGCGAATTTTCCAGAGAAAAATTCCACGGAGAAAATACCTGGTAAAAATATTCGTGTAAAATAAAGGAGCGGTTCGTGTAAAATTAGTAATAAATTCGTGTAAAATATTATGGGATGTTTATAGAACGTTACGTCTTGCAATGATAAAGAAAATTCATTTTGAAAACCTAATACAGATTTAAACTATTTTTTTTTAATTTTTAGCCTTACCTCAATTTTTTTCGTCACAACGTTAACACACTTATATACATAATTCTTTCTTAGTTCAGAGAAGATTTAGACGATTTTCAGCTTCGCGTCACGTACTAGCGTAGCCAGAGTGTAACTGGTCACATATCTGATTTGTTCATGTACATTTTGGGCACAGCCTGCTGGATGGGCCGTGGTGCATATGTATCCACGTACTTTTGGTTCTATCAACCTATTCATTTTAGGGAATTATTGATTTATTTGGGGGTTAGGTCATAGCAGTCCCATTTGGATATAAACTGCTACATTAGAATTACAATATGTGGTATCACGAAAGGTTCGGCGGAGTTGACTCTCAAGACCCCCTTGCGGTGCTCCAAAGAGTTTTTCTTTTAAAAAGCTGCCGTTTTCAATTTTAGCACGACCGCATTTTTCTTTTGGGGGGAACAAATTAATGACATAAGTATCAAAATAAAAAAGAGTTTCGTAAAAATATTAAATCGTTTTTTTTAATGGATCTTCTTGGTAAGTGCAACACCTTGTACTTTCTGTTAGTTAATGAACGACATTTTCTGTTCAGAGGAAGATATGAAATTTTTGAAAATTGAGGACTCGTCTTCTAATTCAGAGGGTCCCATAACCATACGTGCGGTGGTTCACTCCTTCAACTACTACGGATACTACGGAGCACCCCTCAAAAAGACCTCCTCCCCCACAAATTGAAAAGGAACTCCAAAAATTTCAATGGCGTGGTTTGTGATGTAGTGAAATAATGAGCGACTTGTAAGGATAGTTGACGCGTAGTTGTATGTAACACAAATACGAAGAATACGGTCTCTGAGAGCCAAGACTTGTCAATTGGTCTTCGGGCCGCCTTCCTCTATAAAAATTATAAAACGTATTCTACTCCGATTCTGAACCGGGCCCCTAGTTTCCGACTAGGCCGACATGACCTCTAGTCGGAACTGACGAAGAATAACAATAAAACTTCTAATGGCTCACTAGTTCTGTTGCTAAACCTTCAGAGGGGTCATGACCCACCCTTTTTTATTCCGGATCTTCGATTTTTCAGAGCCCGGACATAGGTTGAAACTGCCGCCCAGTAAGCAAAATATCTTGCCTCAGTATTGCATAAAGGTTGACATGCAAGAAAAATCATCTTGCATTAATGCTGCCTCAATGTTGTTATGTTACTCCATTTATGCTGTCAGCAGGTTGCCACAATATTGACTGATAAGGTGTATGCAGCATAATATCAGGAAAATATCAAGGTAGGCTGCTTTTGTAATATTGCATACGTATTGATATGACAGGATAATATCAAGATGTTGTCATGACAGCATGAAATCAAGGTCTAGGCAAGATGATCTTGCTTTTGTAATCTTGCATACGTATTGATATGACAGGATAATATCAAGATGTTGTCATGACAGCATGAAATCAAGGTCTAGGCAAGATGATCTTGCTTTTGTAATATTGCATACGTAATGATATGACAGGAAAATGTCAGGATGCATTGACATGACAGTATGAAATCAGCACGTTTGCAAGGTGTTTTATCTATTTATTTATTTGTATTATTTTCACTTTAAACTCAAGAATTAAATTTCATTCCTTAATTATTTCTGTTATTCTTCAAGATAGTTTTCTAGCCTAAGAATATTTCCTCAAAGCTGACATCTGATCGGAAATTCATGTAAAGGTATTAATAGTACTCGCAATTTAATTTAAAAAATGAAAGTTTCTTCGTTTTGCGTAATATTTGACTTATTTTTTAAATTCGTGCTTCTAATTGTATTATAAAGACATAAAATGCCTAGTTAGGAATAATTGCGGAAGTTTTTATAACACATTTAAGAGTAAAGAAAGCAAAATAATAAATAAGTAAATAAATACAATAAAGTAATTTCCAAATGGATGTCAGCATTGAAAATATCCCATGGACAAAACACATGAATTTATCTTAAAGAATAACATAAATAACCATTGAATAAAATTAATCTTACTCATGAGATTGAAGTGATAATACGAAATTCTGGGCTTCATGTCCTTTGTTTCAAAGTCTAGGGACGAAAAAAGTTATTTTCGGCCATTTCTAACATTGATCGCACATCGTCTGCGATATGACTTGCTTAGTACTATATTAATAAACAAATGCAGTTATCAGTCATTCATAAGTTATTCCTAAAACAATACTATTCCACACTAATAACTAAGCAACCAACTTAACGAAGCCTAAAGAACGCAACGCCAACGCCACGTGCAGCTCCTCTGAACCGACTGAATCATAGGTCGAAGGAGGAACATGTGCCAGCAATGCGAGGGACGATGGGTAGAAAGAACTGTGCGCATGCGCAAGTATCAACGAAGGTCCACCTGTTCTATTGTGTGCTAATTACCTTGACGGCGACAGCATGAAATCAATACATCTTGACGGCGTCAACATGTATGCAATGTTGTTATTGTAAGGTAATATCAATATTGATATTTTAAGATGAATGCAATGTTGCATACGTGTTGTTATTGTAGTATTGCTTTTTAATCTTTATGCAATCTTTATGCAGTATGAAACACGTCAATATTGACGCCGTCAGTATAATATCAAGATCTGTCAAGATTGATGCAAGAAATTTTGCTCCTACTCAGAGGAACTACTTGAGGATGAAAATTCTCAATTTGCCGAGTGGAACTCCAAATTTTGCTGAATGATGATAGTTTTGCAGAATGGAACTCAAAATCTCGCCGAATGCAGATGAAACTCGAAACTTCGCCGAATGATGATAATTTTGCAAAATAGAACTCCAAATTTTGCCAAATGATAATATTTTTGCCAAATAGGGCTCCAAAATTTGGAAGAATTATGAAAATTTTGCCGAATAGAACCCCAACTATTGCCAAGTGATGATAATTTTTCCAAATAGGACTCCAAATTTCTCCGATTGATGATAATTTTGCGCGCATAGAACTCTAAATTTTGCCGAATCATCAGACAAAATTTGCCGGATGCGGAAGTTTTTGGGAGGACACAATGACTTTCCTTCAGGGCGCCCCCGACCCTCCCATCTGGTTACTACATAGCAGAACGAGAAATAATTTGGATTATGACACAACAGTTTTCAATTTTCAGGAAACAAATAGCTTAGTTTTGTAGTGCGTGCAGGGGTTTCACCTTATAGGGATTCATGGCGAAGACTGAGCTACTGAAATTTTTCGGGGAGTTGTTTTGTTTTGAGGGACATTTTTTTGTTTTATTTGGGGGGGGGGGATGGCAGGCTCTCGCTCTTTGGGGGGATTTGTGGCATCAGGGGGGCGGGCTGAGTACGTGTACTGTCCCGTGCCGTTAAGCAAATTCTGAAAAATTACAGACACACAGAATAAAAATGATAATTGTCAAGAAGTAGTTCTTTTGCGCAATTCAGAGATAAGGGAATCTCACCATTCATCAAAAGCAAGCTCACTTATCAATCGCAGATGAGGATAACTCGGTTTCAATGAACTGTACTTCGAACATGGTACAAAAAAAGAATGAAAGAAATGGCAAGAAAGCGACTTATGTGGGTTTAGTGGGCGTTGTCATTGTGGCGGAAACTGCAACCGCGAAGTCTTGATAAGGCTTGAGGTTATCGCGTGACTCTGAGAATCGAATATATACTCTCTGACCTCCTCTAAACTGTTATCGGAGTAGACTGTTGAGAGGTCTTCGATAAGTAAGACCGCTACGTTAACGTTGTCGTGTAGATTTTCAACGGTTAAAAAAGATATCGCAATTTTTAATATCTTCTTTGACATTATGAGTCATGTTTACCACCATCTAACGGTTCCCATGTAATAACATTCGAAAACGGCTTTTAGATAAATAGTGCTATCTTTCAGACGATTTCTAAGAAAAGTCCAAAATGCATCAGGGAAAAAATGCTTGAGAATGCCTGACTTTTTTTTTTCCCCTCCTTTTGGAGATAAATATACTTGAGATAAAACTAGCTATATCCGAAGCCTTATCACAGGATAAAATTATAAATTGTATCTGAGTGATATGAGAGTTTTCCGTTAAAATGTCCTTACATTGCTTTTTTTTTTCATTGAGTAAATATGAACCTTAAAGCGAATTCAAATACAAATTTTACAAAATAGCACTTTTCTCTCTCTATCTCTTTCTCTCTTTTTTTTTTTTGCTCCAAAGGTGTTTTTTTTTCTCTTGTTCCTTTTTTCTTCATTTCGGCAAAAAAAAAAAAAAAAAAAAAAATGTGCAAATAAATTTAGCAAATTAAATTGCTGTGTTTAGAGGTATGAAACACATATCTTTCTCAAAGTTTACTAACTTAAGTATTTTATCTGCAGCTTAAAAGTTCAGACGTAAAAATAAGTAAAATAAATAAAAGATCAGTTAAAGCGCAACTGATTATCAAAAAAAGAAAAACGAGGAGAAAAATCCTTTTTTTTTTATCCAGTCTATATAGAGGCACTTTTAAGTTTCTACTTCAGTAAAAATTCCAATAAAAAATAATTATCCCTCTCTTTTCTCCGAAAAAAAGAAAAAAATCTAACAGTGAATTTAATAAGTGAAATAAAGAACTTAAATTCGAAAATTGTTATTAGTTTTCCAAACTAATTACACAAACTAATTACAAAATACCGAAAAGTACATTTTAACCATTAAATTAGCGCGCATAGAAGATGTATTCGCAAAGCATAATTTTACTATAAATGCTTTCAAAACTGCACGATTTTATGGAAATTGTTCGTTTATAAAATTCAATGTGCTCTTTCGTCTGCTACTTTTTAAAACGTTTTTTTTTTTTTTTTTTTTCATTATTACGCTATTCGTGTGGTTAATTGGTTAAGATTATTCTTGTAGATTATCACACTACACACATAGCATGCAAATATTATGTAATGCAATTTTATAACACAGAAAGGGACCCTAATAAATTAGGTCAGGGACGATTAGTCCCTTGTACTGTTTCATAACCTGTCATATTTTTTAACACGTTGGAATGCTTTTGAAAAATACAGTAATTTTTCCCTTTATTTCACTTCTTTTACGTCATTTTCTCAGTTGCGGTTTTCAAAAGTCCCAACCAAAAGCATGAATAATTAATGCAATTAGCATTCATTTATGCGTGGGAAAATTTTTTGCTTGGTCCTTTTCCCAGCTATTCACTTTAAAACTTTCGCTCTTGGAAATTACCCTCATACAAAGGCTAATCAACTTTAATGCGTGAACATTTCAATTACATTGAAAATGTCAAAATTATTCAACGTCAAAATTATTCTAAATTCTTGAAGCACTTGATAAAATTGAAAAAAAAAAAATATTAAGCTCAGTTTTACTTTAACTTTTTTTTAATTAACATTGGTTTAGACTTGCAAATTAGTTTGTTGAAATGAAAATAATAGTCCATCTAAATTTTTCTTATATTTATTGATTTTTAAAGTAATTAAATTTTATTTTCAGTGAAGTTGATTTTAATTTACAAGATCTTTTTTCTTTTCTGCGTCCTTATAGGTCGACCCCTTGCACGGACGTATAAATAAGAGATCACAAAAAAAAAACATAACCCATCATCATTAAGTTTTGAATTAAAACTTTAAATGCAGAGTTTTGATTCTTTAAAAATATGATTGAAATACTTAGATTTTTGCTATGTTAGCAAAATTGTAAAAGGCGCAGACTAAAACTAAATTTCTGATCATATGGAGAAAACCTTAAAGCCTATAACGAATGCCGAGAGTGTTTCTTACTCAAAGATTTTTCTAATCTATATTTTCTTAGTTTTGTCTTGCGAGTAGTAACTCATTCTGTAAAAGATATATTAAATATGAAGCACAAAGCACGATTTTACTGAAAGCTGCTAAAAATTAGCTTGAATATAAATGGGGGGAGGGAAGAATGTTTTTACAATTAAGCAATTTTCAATTAATAAGAAAGAATCAATGAATTGTATATGCGATAAGTTACATAAAAATAAAATAAAAACGCTAAAATTGCAAACTGTAATTTGAATTTGTGGTCGCGTGTTTCAAGGTTACAAGAAACTCCTTATTTAATGAGAAAAAAAAATAAAGAAGACGAAACGATATCACAAGAAAGCAGGGGCGGCATTTCAGCATTTCGTTTGGGGGGTCAAGTTTCTTGAACATGAATTTCCTCAGAACGGTATAAAATACATATTGTTTTTCACAAGAACTGATAATTAAATGGTTTTAATGTTAAGAATAATTAGGTTTGTAAAGAACAATTAAAATTTTTGCGACCGAAGCTTTAAATTAATTTTGTTATAAGTTATATCACAAAATATCTCGGTACTAGTTTTTATTTTTTAGTAAAGTTTTAATCTGCTATTTTTGGAGTCAGGAAGAACAGAAAATTTTGTAACTATAGTTAATCAATATCCAATGACTTAATTTATTGCCAGTATAGCTAAAGAGGAAGGTCTCGCTTTGCCTCATTCCGCTTCGAAGGCAATTCTCTAACCTCCTGAGACACGCAAGTCAAAATTGGTTGACGTTCAGTTCTCCTACAACTTTCTGGTTGAGTTTTTTACACCGATGAAGAGGCTCCATTTTTGTAGCCTTGAAATAGCTATATGCTGTATTTTCGTGTAAATTTGTGCTTTATTTACATCGGTTTTTCAATTTAATCACGGAAGTCATCTTTCAAATGACTGACCTGATTGAAACAGTCAAAAAACAATGGAAGCAAGAAAGTTATGTCAGAAAAGCACATTTCCTTTAGATTCCTCTCTTTAAAATAACCAAGAAAGCTTTTTAAATAGGCTAGTATTTATTTTGTGTCATTAAAAAGTATAATCACAATTCACAAAACAATTCATCTTCCCTCATGCTATTACTTATAAGTGTAATATTTTCTTTTTCGCTTTCTATAACCGACCTACATAATATTGAAGTTAAGACCAATAATAAATATATCTCATTAAATCCTGTCTCAATTTCTTGAGAAACTGAATTGATCAGTTTATTCAAAATAATGATTTAATATTTTGACTAAAACTTCATCTGGGTTTTGTCACCTCTTCCACATTGGCATACATTAAAAACTGTTACGAAAAAATCTGTCACAAAGTTCCACACCTGGTTCAAGTATGCATTAATGCGAAAATTACTAAGAGTTTCAATTGTCAATCCAAGAATTAAGATCAGCGAATTAAAATTTTTATGATAGAGTGTAGCATTTATCAAAAAAACGCTCCGCAGTATAAATAAAGTAAACAAAAAATTCAGACAAAGGCATACATATTAAAATGACATCAAATTTTTTATCAATGAAAAGGTCGCTTTCCAGTAATTCTTCTAGGGGGCTTTTATAACTCTTGAAGACCATCTTGTGTCACTCGGAGATTGTCAAATAAAGAACCTCAAGATACATTTGTTGATGTGAAAGTATTTTTTGATGTGAGATGTTTTTCAAAAATAGCATATCTTTACAAAAAGTTCCCATGAAAGCATATGATACACCGAGTTGCTAAAATGTGTTTCTAGTACATGGCGTCAATGAACACTTACTAGCTGAACATTAAGTTATAATATGAGCACAAAAATTTATGTAAAATGACATGGAATTTACGCGTAAAAATTGCACAGACTCTACACTGTACGGGTATCTTATACAAGATGCTCCATCATAACATAGATTACTCAATTTTGAAATATTTAACCCATATGAAGCGATTACTTCCTTAGTTAAGGCGAACACTTATCCTCCATCAGTTTTTTCTGTTCTGAAAATTCAGGCAAATGATTTTCTAAGTTATCTAAATTGAATTTAACATTTTATATTATTCTTAGTGAAAAATTTGGGGGTGCAACCGCCCCCTCTTGCACCCCCTATTTGCCGCCCCTGCAAGAAAGACCATTCATCAATAAGTTTTCTTCTCTTTTTGCATCGAAAAAAGGGTTTTACTTACTAGGGCTAACTTTCTTGCAAAATAAGTGTAAGATCCTCACTTATTGTTAAAAGGAAATAGTTGAAATTCCATCTAATATATAAATTGCACATGAGTTTAAAAGAAATACTAGATATTCAATATTTAGAATTTCTTTTAGTATTTATACAGATGTATATAGATAGCTCACACGAACTCCCATAGAAAATGAACTCTGCTTCTAACCCGGAAACATTTTCCTGAAGTTTACTATTTGTTAAAATTGATGTTTGTGAAAATTTAAAGATGCTTTTCTTTTTTTTCTCTTTTTGTATATCAGGGATTCCCAAAGTGGGTGCCGTAGGGCTTGGCGAGGGATGCCGCAAAATGTCTCTGATGAGTTTCAATATGTACATATAACAGAAGTTGTCTAGGATGTCGTGAAAAATATATAATTCTTCAAAGAGTGCCGCGAATCGGAAAAGTTTGGGAATCGCAGTTGCATAGAATGAACCAAGGATTTCTAAACGTTTCCGATTCACGGTACCTAATGAAGAATTTTCATTTGCTCACGGCGTCTTTGTCTATTTCTATTGTACAGGGTGTCCGAAAAGTCCTTGACACATTTTAAAAAAATCATAGAAAATCAATAAATTGTCTTATGAATTTGCAGTTTGTCCCATAATACTTTACAAGTTCAAGAGTTTGTTTTATGACATCATAAAAAAATGTAATAATAAATATTTAGTTATAAATATTTAATAATAATTACTACTGCCGTTTAGATATTTCTTTATTTTTGCTCTTCATACATTGCTATATAGCAATGTATGAAGAGCCCTTTCAACAACCTCAAAAATAACTTACATACAGTAACTTCAGAATTATTGAATGCTTAACTATGCACAGCAATGTCAACCTTTTTTTGTGTAAAATACAAAGTACGAAACGCATTTCGTTGCCTTACCTGGATAGTATAGCACTAGATCTTTTATTATTACATTTTTTTTATGATGTCATAAAAAAAAATAATAAAAAAACTCTTAAACTTGTAAAGCATTATGGGCCAAACTGCATATTAATATGACAATTTATTGCTTTTCTATGATTTTTTTAAAATGTGTCAAGGACTTTTCGGACACCCTGTATATTTGAAAATTGATATGGTTAGCACTTCGTGGCATACCAGGGTTCCACAGCACTCACTTTGAGAACTCTTTGAATAAGCAATTGATTTCTGCAATCAACAAAATTTTTCAATAAATTATAATATATTTCTTCTTTCTATAGGCGTTTCCATGGTCACTCGTAAGTTGGCCGAGAACTCAAAGCCAACAGTGGAGATCAAGCAGGAAGGGGACGAATTCGTCGTAAAGACTATCGCATTCAAAAACTCAGAAATTCGCTTCAAGCTCGGCGAAGAATTCGAAGAGAAAAGGCTTGATGGAGCAACAGTTAAGGTCAGTATTGTTCTGTCTATTTTCGAACTAAAGGACATTTAAAAAAAATTCCTACATCACATTCATATTTTACAAAAGTGACGTTCATCAATGTTGAATGAAACTGTGATAATTTTTTTATTTTCTACTAGCTATACCCGACGCGCGTTGCTACGCCAACAAAAAAATACATAATTATACTGATTTTCATGACAATCGGTTGAACGGGGCAGAAGTTGCTGCTCTGCAGTGCCACCTGGTGGCGAGTGGCTTCAATGAGCATATTATGCACCTTCTCCGTGGAAAAATACATATATATAGCAATTTTCATAATAATCGGTCCAGGTATCAAGTGAAGCCGTGACTATACACAAATTTTGTACTCACGCAGTTTGCAAGATCAATCAATCGCTAAAAATATCAAATAGAAAAAGTTTTAAATCCCCCCGTTGCATGAAAAGCCATAAAACAATAAAGAAAGAATTTATTTGTTCAAACTCAAGAAAAATGGCAACAGCTAACTTCTTATCAATGAGATCTTTCACGCGAATTAATTTCTGCAGCCGATAATTTTATTCGTATTTATCCAATGGATTGTGACTTAAATTGGAATAAAAAAGGAACTATCGATCGGATTTTTTTCGAACTGGTCTATAAACATTCCCAGCACCAAAAATAACAAACGGTGAAAGTTTCAGCCAAATCTGCCGGGTAGTTTTTGAGTTCATGGATGACATACAGACAAACATTCATTTTTATATATATAGATAATGGGTCTCTGGAGTAAAATAGAATTCCGTTCGGGAACGACGGGAAATAAAAGGGATTTTGAAATTTTAGTCGGAATTTCTGTGATAGTAGATCGATGGAAACACTAAGGGAGACCAGATTCAGTTGATACAGGGTTACGTTGATACAAGAACTTTCATTTTCTAGAACGCATGCTCCCAGAACTAAAAGTTGTATGAGTAAGTAACAGGCTTAGGCTGATTTAAACTACGTACGCGGGAAACCTGTTAAAGAGTTATTTTAAACTAATTCTTTTTGTGCACCAAAGTACATTTTTATGTAAAATAAGATATACAACGTTTTATTTCACAAAATTAACAAGATACTGCGGGCACGTGTTTCAATACTTTAAGGAACCCCTTTTTCAATGCAATGAAAGCCTTTGGATGAAAAATCATCCGAGAAAAATTCTGTAATTTCTAAGATTTTTCTTGAATGACTTTTCATCCAAAAGCTTTTGATGAAACCCGTTTCATTCCATTAAAAACGGGGTTCCTTGAAACTTCGAAACACGTTTCTTTTGTAACTTGCAATTTTTTTGCAAAAAAAAGTTTTTATATCTTATTTTTCTTTGCAAGTACGAAATTATTTCATCAATTCCTAAATTTGTATGCTATGTTTTCAACTTTTGCATGGGATGTTTAAATAGTTAATATCATACTAAACAAGATACTATTTTATTCCTTGACTAGAAGGCATGATTTTACCTCAAAGAATTTGCTTTTGTTCGAAGCTGTTTTTTCACCGTTTTTGAGTTAACGCTATGTCTTTGTTTGGGTCAAGTTGACACGTGCAATAATTTAAGTCTCAAATTATTAAGTAGAGGTATTTTTTCTTTTTCTAGAAATGCTTAGAAATGACCAAAAAGAAAAAACTCAAGGGAAGGAAATTTTTCTTGAAAAAATTAAAAGGGCGTATTTCGGAGAAAATATGCGTACTAATGTTTATATTAGCTGCGAATCAGATTTACGTTTATCATCTAACTCAGATTAAAATTTCGAACATTTTATGAGTCTCTTCTTTAAAAATAACTCTCAAACACTTTATTTCGTTGCTTATTGCTTGTCAGCAAGATAGTTTATTCATTTGTGTATCAACTTAACTTGACCCACCTTGGGTCGTTTTGGGAAAAAAATTAAGCTTTTTTTTACTATAAATAAAATTATGACAACAAAGTTTTTGAAATCATTATTTGATAGAAAAAAAGTTATAGTATTAGATGATATTTAATTTTGGTCGTAACATTAGTAACAAAAAATAAAAAAATCAAAATGTAAAATGTTCATCAACTACATGTTCTCCCCTGTTGAGAAAAGCGAATGATGAGCTAGCTATAGAGGAAGGTCGTTTAGTATCGGACAGCGGGTAGTATCGGACAAGGGCTGCTTCTTAATTCCGCCGCCAAGGGCAGCACGTACTGGGTCAACATAGTGTGCCGTATTGGGAAAGAAAGCACAGACGCCATATTGGTCCAAATCAAACGTTTGTTCTGGTGTGCAAAGCTAGTTTTTTGTTTGTTGAAAGAATTGCAGTGCACGAACTTAACTTCTGGGGCATATATTTACACATAGAGTAAGTTATATTGTTTCATTGTTATACCTTTAGACTGATAGTATATTAATCTAAGTATTATGAGCTATAAAAGTGTCTAGCTTCAGTAATAACCTAGTGGTGGTTAAACAACTGTAGCTTTACAGTCGGGTTGTATCGGACAAACCAATTTCGGGTTGTATGGGACAAAGTTACTGGCACCAAAATAAAATACTGACGGTGTTTTTCTTTGTCCAACAAGTTGAAATGGAAAAATCACGACATAAATGGGATGAAACAAATATGAAAGAAGCCATTGAAAAAGTTTGACTTAATAAAATGACAATTAGAGAAGCTAGTGAAAGATATTTAGTCTCAAAAAGTACTTTGGGGTGATAGGATCAAAGCTTTTCATTTTAGACTTGTATACTATTCTAAGTAACCAACTACTTTGTTCATTTCATATTTTTGCACATTAAAATGTTATTTATGAACTATGTGTTTTTGTTTCAACATTTTAATGTTTTGTCCGATACAACCCTCCAAAATTTAAAATTGGCCAAAAATAGAGTTTGACAAAAATTTGTTTAAAAAATACGACTCTATGTTTTTTTAACCAAAGTTTACAATTTATGTTAGGTAACTTAGTACAGCATAATTTAGTGTAAAAACTAATTCTTTACAAAAAAAACAAAAAGTGTTATGATTGAAATGGCTTAGGTGTCCGATACTACCCGACCTTGCCCTATGCATCATTATCTCAAGAACAAAAGGACTTGATTCTTGATTGTCATCTTAATTCTGCTCGAGAGATTTGATTCACAATATGAAACATTGTGTGTGTCGGAATAGCACACGCGTGCGCATTTAACTGCAATTTTTAAAGAAAGAAGAAAATGGTACACAATTGGCACGCAATCAAAAGAAAAAAAAAGTGAAAGTAAAAATTGCAACAAAAATGTGACTTGTATCTCACATTTTGGGAATAAAAATGACTTTTCCAAAAACTCTCTATTTCTTCAAAAAGTATTTTGGTACATGAGAGTTCGTCTTGACACGATTTTCATTCTGTCTCCAAGAACTATACTGCCTATATCTGCAGAAATGAGTTTTCGAGATGTTTGAAGAAACGCGTTTTGGATAAAACTAACGCACAATAGATGACAAAATTGTAAAAAAAAAAAAAAAAAAAATGAAAAATTTGCAGTTGCTGTTCTTGACCTGTAACGGCAGCATATTCTTCTGCACGTGGCACTCCGTAGGAAAAGTAAATGGAATGGAATAGAAATCTTGTCTTGGTTGCAAGCTTCGAACTGAAACGAATAATAAAGCTTTATACTAACGTAAAAAATACATCGTTGAGCTAGGATAATATATTACGGCAAATGTGTCATGCATATTCATTTCAGTTGATTCTCTGAAATTACTATATATAATGAAATAGTCCGCACTCAATAGCAATCAGGAAAATAGCAACGCATTATTTCATTTTTGCAGATCTAACTATGAATTTTACAACAAGAATATTGCACTTAAATACAATTTCTAACGCAGTCTCAAAAACACATTAAGAATAATATTTTGCACATTCTCATTCAAATATGTAGGTACCAATTTAAATGCAGTGGAACAATTTCTGAGTAGATTTTTATGAGCTAAAAAAGTTGGACTGCTAAAATATTTTTCTTAAAATTTACTTTATCGTGAAGAATATGAAAGTCAAACTTCAAAATTATGAGTTATTTATTTCGTAACAGTATTGACTAATAATTAATTTTAGTTGATCTAAAAGGATTATTTGTATTAATATTTATTTTGGTCAAAAAATATTAAGTAAAATTTCATTAATCATCAATAATTTAAAATTAGTTTTAGTGAAAGTAAAAGGAGATTATTTTTATTAATATTTATTTAGTTAGTGAACAATTTGAGTTCTTAACTAATTTTATAAGATTGTTAACGATATTTTTCTCCACAGACTGTGGTGACTTTGGAAGGTGGAAAACTTGTACAGAAGCAATTCGGCGACAAAGAAGTTACCATTACCAGGGAAGTTGATGGTGACACCCTCAAAGTGGTAAGGATACTTTAGTTGTTTAAAAACGCTAAAAATAAAACCAAACGAAAGAAAAATATTTACTGCACCGTCAGCATAGAAACAATTTTTACTCTAGTAAGGATTGTGTAATAACTTGGGGGCTCCCGATTGGCCAACCGATGGAAATGGGTCGCCCATGTTTTTTCTCTCCAAAGCACCACGTGATCAAAATTGTTCTTCAAAAGTTCCGAGTGTAATGCAAAATAAAATATTCTAAATTTTTCTTTCCCTTCGAATATTTTCTAGTCGATCTTGTTTCAAAATTAAACTTTCTCCTTTTTTCATAACTATACCGAAAGAAAGAAGAGTGATTAGCGTAATTACAGGCAGCAATATCAAAAATATGAACTTTTGCAATAAATTGTTAAACTATAGAGAATACAAAATAGAATGCAAAATTTTCAATCGGTTAAGGAAAGATAATTATATCTTAGTAAATGATAATATTCTCTGCGTTAATATTCTAGTAAATTTTGTTTGCGTAAAGTTTCAAAAAATCAACATATCATTTAATTTTTGGTTCTTTCCACTCTGATGCGATCAATACATAATTGTGACGTGAAAAATTTCAATATCACGTACTACAAAAAACTACACAAAAATATTTTGCTAAATGAAATGAATAATATTTATAAAACATATGTCCTTGTGTGTGTGTGTGTGTGTGTGTGTGTTTTCCTTCATAAGGAACATTCCACGAAAATGTAAACCCTTTGTTTCACGCGTGACACGGTCCATGTATTTCATTAAAAGAAATAGTTTCAAAAGATACTGACAAAATGTTTTGCATCAGAAATCACATAAGTTTGTAATTTGCTTAGCAGAGAAAAGTTGTTCATTAATATTTTGAATAATTTTTTTTAATGAAATATATGAGGCGTCACGTGCGGAACAAAATGACCGTTTTTCGTGGAATGCCCCATAAACAGATTTTATTGCATAAAATTCAATAGCTAATTATTTTAAAAACCACTAATAATAAATTGAAAAATGTTCTCACAAAATAAAAGTCACCCTGTAATTAACTACACATTTGAATATCGTTAACTCGGTTTACGGTTACTTTGTCCCTTGTGGGTAACATTGACCCAACGAAACGAAAAGAGATTGTTGTTGTTGTCGTGTGTCAGCTAGGCTGGCAATATGCGCTGCTTTTCTTCACTTTTCCCCAACTGTACCGTAATTTGGTGTGAAGTCCCACTTCCAAAGTACACACATGCCATAAGGATCCATCAAAAAAGAACTGAAACATATATTTTTCTTCATCTTGATATAAAGATATTTGCTGATCCTAAAATCTTCCGCCCTAGACGGTGATACAGGCCGTCAACCCTCAGGAACTGAGGCTGTTGACGGTATATGTTTATTAATATTTTTACAGGTATATGGCTGTCTTAATCACCTGTCCATCAATTTATATGCGACGACTTTGTCGTTTTTTCATTCTTATTAAAAGCCACTAACCGTGGATTGAGTTGTCGTAGTCTGTACATCTAACCATCAATGTGTTTCCGCCAAATATTTTGCTCATGGGCGCCCATATGCAAAATTGTAAGGGGGGAGGGGAGGCTCAGATATTTTAAACATAGTTTAACAGGATATTTTCCCCACGGAGGCAGATTTCAGGACAGATTAGAGTCATTACAATTTGACATTTTTAATAACTTAATCATTAATGGCTAGAGAAGAAATGTTTTTACATTTTTGCAAAGAAAAAAGTATTACAAGCAACGAAGTTCTAATTTCTAAGTGGGGGCTCGAGTCCCCCCCCATATGGGCGTTCTTCATTTTGCTGGTAAGAACCAGCAGTGGTTATAAATTACATTTTCAGTAAAATGTGTATTAAGTACTTTAAATGACGATCACAAAACATAATATTCTTTTCTGATGCTCAACAGGTCTGTGAATCCGGAAGTGTGGTGTCTACGAGAATCTACAAGAGGGAATAGATTTCAATATTTTGTGTCTACATCCCATCTAACAAATACGATCTCAACGACCATCTGAAACCCACAAGATCTGGGGATTACAGTAATTAAAGCACTAATTTTTCATGTCATTTTGACTGCAGTGATTGTGTCAAATTTTAGCCAATTCATGCTTCTAAAACTGTGTTTTCGTCTCGTAACCAAAGCTCATTCATAGGATGTTTTCCTTCTGTAGCTTCATTGTTATTAAATAGAAATAGAAACCAGTTGTTTTGTATCTTTTTCTATATGTACGTTGTGAATTATGATCAACAGTTGTAACAATATTAGAGCTTCATTTCACATTTAAACTTTTAAATATATTTACATTTTGAAGGCGGAATAACCAAAGAGTTCTATAATAGGACTCTTTGGGAATAACTGAACAAAAACTTCAACAACTTAACTAAATTTCATGCTGCAAGGGTACTTTTTCGACTAGGCAGAGAAATAGGGGCAATTTCCCCTTCTCAATTCTGCTCAAAGAATTCGGAATTTCTCAAGTATGTTGGAGAAATATCTCCTTCCAAAACTTCAACACCTTTACAGTTTTGAGCAGTGTATTTATACATAGAAACCCAAGTCGACGATTTTGTAGGGGAAGCTGTTGTACCCACGGACAAAATTTACTTTTCCATTTTTGCTGGTCTCTGGGAATGGATAATCGATCGGAAAAATTTTCTGTCAGAATCTACAACTTAGCATCTAATTTGGAAATTTTTAGCCAGGTAAAAATCTCAAAGCTTTCAACTTCAAAAAAAAAAAAAATCTTAAAAACCATCTTTTTTGTTCGTGGGTACAATACCCGTTCATCCTGCGGACAGGAGCCTTTGTACCCATGGACATATAAAAAAATAACATATAAATAGGTCTGAGGAACCAAATTATTCTCAATACATTTTCATAAGCCACTTTATATTGAAATACTTGAAACATCCATTGAAAATAACATTAAATAAAATATCCAACAGAAATTAAACTTTGAAAATTAATCGAAGGTTTTTCCCTTTTTTAAAAATTTTCCTTAATTTGTAACATCAGTGAACGCTTTAAAAAAGTTATTACTCTTAAGAGATTTAATGATGTTATGAATAGTTAATACGTTTTCAAACAAAAGAATAATTAGATTCATGATAGCATGGCTCTCTATGTACCTACAAAATATTTTCAATCTATATGCAAATTGAAACCTTTAACCAAAAGTAAACCATTACAAAACATTCAGTTTAAATTAAACCAACAAAAATCTAGAAAAGTCGACTTCAAATGAAAACAGGAGGGTTTGACGGTCTGTAGATCCTCTACAACAGGTTGGGGACTACTTCAACACAATATATATCTTCAAACTCTACTTCAAATTCATCATCATCGCTGAAAGCAAATTTCGGACGGTGATCACAAGGCACCATTTTGAGGTACTTCACATTGTAAAAAGACTGAGGTGTGACCCAAGGAAACTAAAAATTGCCGTCCGTGGGTACACATGGTTATGTGTCCTTGGGTACAAAAGGTACGCCATTTTGGGTTTGAAAGCAAGTCACATCGACAAGACCACAGTTTTACAACATTAATAATCACAAACAAAACCTTCAAAGTATAGGGAATCCTGACACCTACAACAAAAATTAGTAATACAATCCACAACGGACGAAAAAAAAGAAATTGCTCATGTTTCTTTTTCCTTACATCCTATTAAAACCGAAAAAAAAAAAAAAAAAAAAAGATAGAATCTTAATTATTCGTTTGATGACGTTGAAACTTCCTGGGGTACGGGAGAAGGCTGTGACACACATGTTTAACCCCAATTAGGATCTCTCTCGACGATACCCGGAATTTTCCAACCAACGTCCGTAGGTACAACCGTCCGTGGGTATAGCAGCTTCCCTATACATATATACAACAAGAAGTTCTGTCTAGAACTAGACGAGCCTACTTTTCCGTATACCCATACTACTTTCTAGTACCTGATCAATATTCTCAAAAATAGCTAAAATCGCAAATTTTTTCAAACATATTTTTAAAATACTTTAAGCTGATTTCTAGGAATAAAATATTCCTCACTCATCTAAAAAAATTAAATGCGTAAAAAAAAAATAGCAGCAACTTTTAAACAAAGCAGCTAATACACTTTTTTCCATTAAAAAAATCTTTAACAGCTTTCAAAACGAAAAAATAATAATTAAAATTAATAAGCTCATTAAAATAAATACAGTACAACCTCGATATCTCGAATCTCTCGGGATGGAATTTTTTTTCGAGATATAGAGTTTTCGAGTTATCAAGGTTTTTAAAAAATTACACTAGTAACTCTCACATTTACAACACGTACGCTATATGCATTTAAACATGTACTGTGGGACCACTTCGAATCACGATCAATAAAGTAGTCTTCAATGTTTCACTAGATTTGAAATTTTCTAATTGTCGAAATTGCACAGGATGAGATTTTGAAATGAACAACAATTTCAACTTGTTTTTTTCACTCAAAAATTTAAAAATTCTAATTTTATCTTTAACCAGTAACCTCACATTCAAAAAGTTCTCAGCAGCCATTTTGTAGGAGTTAAAAAAGCTGAATTATGAAAATGAGGAACGCATTTCCAGTTTTCGCTCGAAAACTGACACACGAAAAATTAAACCCCTCTCCTCAAAGTGAACAACATGTTCGAGAGAAATGCACAAAGGTTCTAAACTCTGGGGATAACACAGCACCCCCTTCGTACAAACACTCCCCTATTATCTTGTCCCAATCCCCTATTCACAAAATTTCCAAGAAAAGGGATGAAAAACGTTAAGCAATTGTCCCTGGAACTGGTTTTACTACAGAAATTGCCAAAGCAAAACGACAATTGAAACTTGCTTCTGTGTAAAAATTTCGACATATCAAGGGTTTCGAAAAATAAATTTCGAGATAACAATGGAAAATACATAGGGGTTTTATAGAAAATGCTAGGGAAAATTTTTGTTTCGAGACATCAAGGGTTTCGAGATAAGGAGGTTCGAGATATCAAGGTTTGACTGTACATCATATCGAAAAAAGAAAGAAATCGTTTCTTTTTCCCCTGTCGCCAAAAAGAATTTTTTAAATGAATTAATGCACTTACCAAAATAAATAAAAACAATAAAATGTCAACTTAAAGAAATAATTTTTATTGTCAAAAAAAAAAAAAAAAAATTAACTTGAATTTTGACATCTTGAATCAAATTATGTTTTTCGCAATCACGAGTGTGTGTATGTAGGCGTGTGTGTTTGTGTGTGGGGGTATGTGTTTGTGTGTAGGGGTTATGTGTATGTGTTTGTAGGCATGTGTTTGTGTCTGTGTGCTGGCATAAGTGGGTGGGTAGTTGTGTGTATGAATGTGTGTGGGGGGGGGGCTATGTGTATGTGTGTGTAGGCATATGTGCTTGTGTCTGTGTGCAGGCATGAATGTGTGGGTAGTTGTGTGTATGTTTTTGTGTGTGTATGTGTGGGTGTCTGTATGTATGCGTGTATGTGTTTGTGTATGTGTGTGTAGGTGTATGTGTTTGTGTGTGTGTGTGCGTGCGTGTGTGTGGTTGTGTATGTATACGCGTGTGTGTAGGACATGGATGCAACCTGGAGACGGCTTTCGCTATAGTAGCAGCATCGTGAGGAGCCCGTCGACGGTGATGGTGCGGAGGGTGGCGGTGGGAAAAATTAAAGGAACGTCAAAAACAGTCACGTGAAAACAATAAGCAATCGTGATTGCTCAAAAAAAAAAAAAAAAAAAAAAAAATCGTCTGCGCATATCTTTATGTAGAAACATAAATAACTTCGAGTTTATTCGCCGAAAACTGAATACCTAAATTAAAACTTTAACGTAAAAAATAAAAACAAGTCAGATCAGCAATAATTATTTCACAGTCAAAACCATAGCTGCGGAGTCGAAGTCAATCTCATTTTGGGGTAAAGGAGTCGGAGTCGAATATCTAAGAATCGGAGTCAGTCATTTGTCCTCCGTGCATAAATTTTTGCCAAAGCTACGAAGTCAGAGTCGAAGTCGAGGAGTCGGAGTCCGATTAATTGTCGGGCATAGGAGTTGGAGTCGGAGTCAAGTGCCCCTAAATTCTCGGATCGAAGTCTGGAGTTTGGCGTCAAGAGCTATTTCCAACAAAATTCGTTTGAAAAAAATCCGCCTTCAAGTACGGAATCTACATTGACTTTCAGTTTCCCCATAGGCGCTAATGTTAAAAGATTCGAACTGTTCAAAATTGAACGGAAAATTGTTCAAATCGAAAAGATATTTTATATACAAGTTTTTCATCAAAAGCTTTTTCCTACAAAGTTTGTTTGAAGCAAATTCGCCTCACAGTTCGGAATTGCCTTGAATTTCCCCGTAGGCGCTAACGTTAAGTTTTTTTGAACTGTTCAAAATTGAACAAAAAATAGTTCAAATCAAAAAGTGAAATTTGGGAATGAGGTGTCCTCGTCGAGATCTTTCGAACAAAAAAAAATTTGTTCGAATCGGACTATTCATTCAAAAGTTATTAGGGGGGGGGGGGACAGACAGACAGACCGACGGACCGACAGACATTTTTTCCCATCTCAATACCCTACTTTCCAATTTTTAATTTTTCAATATTTATTTAATTATTTTATTTATTTTTGACTTTTTTTTTGTTTTTTGCGATATTTTAAAGATGTATTAAGCCTTCTTTTATGCTTTTTTCTTCTTTTTCTGACTTTTACTGGGAAAGTAGGCTAAAAAGGGGGGGGGGGAGGAAAAACATTTTAGTAACATTAAGCTTCTAGATGTGAAGCCCCATCACATACAATTCCAATAAAATCTAAAGAAATAAAAAAAACGAAAAAGTAAGTTAGATACATAAAAATAAAATCACTTGTTGACTTTCAACAACCAGGTAAATTATAGGATTCGACAGAGGTATAGTGCAGAGGCAAGTTTTCAAAGATTGGATCTCAAATAGATTGCCAAAAAAATTATCAACCTTTTTTTAAACCAAAATAAAAAAAAATTGAAACAAAAAAATAGAACCGACTTCAAAATTGCTCTAAAAAGTGAAAAATAATTTTATTCTTTAAACACCATCGATAATACTTTTAAACATAATTTTTGAAGTTGGCGCAAAAACGATCGATAAAATCATTCACAGCCATAACTCAACTACAAGTATAAATTTAACCAGGTTTGTTTTCTTCATGACAGCATATTTGAGTAACGATATAAATGTTTCGTTCCTAACTTTAGATGATTTTTTGATAAAAATATGAACGAAGTATGGTTACAATGGATTTTACTTTTTGTTTTTGTGCCAACTTCAAAAATTATGTTTAAAAGTATTATCGATGATGTTTAAAGAATAAAATTATTTTTCAATTTTTAGAGCAATTTTGAAGTCGGTTCTATTTTTTTTTTTTTTTTTTTCAAAAATTTTTTATTTCATTCTTTTTAGTGTAAATGCAGATATTTCAGTAAAAGTAAGAAGTTACCTAGTAAGAAGTTCGGCTCTATATCACTGTATTGCTTTAAAAAAGCCTTTATTCAAAATTATCATTACAATTACTATTAATGTTACTGTTATATGGCACCAAACTTTTATAACAATGAGTTTCATATTGTCGCGTAGATGAAGATAGCGAAGACAATGTGAAAGCCAAATGAAGCGAATACTCGTTAATCTCAACTCGAGATCTTTATTCAGAACCACGAATGAACGTTACATCTCCTTATATACAACTTGAGAAAGTGCTGGAACTTTCCAGACTTGGAAAGATACAGAAATTAATAGAACATTCGAGAAAATACGGGAAACAGTAGAAACGAAATTTTAGTAAAATTCACATTGTCCAAGTCGGGATTTGAACCCGGGTCGCTCGTGTGGGAGGTGAGAATTCTACCATTGAGCCACCGTTATCCACGGAAGAAAAGTGCGAACTTCGCTACAATATCATTTTAATCATTTAATAGGGAAACTGCATAAAATTTACTGTTTTTTGCCCATAACTTTTTTTTAAAGAACAAATATGGTCAAACAAAGTAATGGGACCTAAGTTGAGCCATCCCCTATCCATTAAAAAAAAATCATCAAAATCGGTTCTCTAGGTGAGACACTATGAGTGGACAAACAAAAAAAAAACATACATACGGTATGAATTGATAACCGCCTCCTTTTTGAAGTCGGTTAAAAAAGAAAAGAAAAGGAAAAAGAGCATAGTTAGGGAAAAAAAAAAACTTTTTAATTCTTGATTGTTTCACCTGCACAGTAAATAAATTGTGACATAATATAGTGCTTGAAGTATCTGTCTCAAATTACCTTAAAACATGAGAGTCGTGTTTTTCGTAAAAAGAAAACTCAAAACTTTTTTTACAATGCGCGACTTGTCAGTCTTGTAATACAGTTATATCACTCTTGTTGGGAGACCACAAAAGCGATATAACGATGTCATTAAAAATAACGGGGCTTAGATCTGTGCATCTGCAGTAAATTTAGTTTATTGTTACATCGTCGCCTTAGAGCAACAGTAAGATATCTTAGCGTTATTCCTGGGATTAGATGTCTTGGTGTTGCTCTGAGGCGACGATATTAGGACACTTTTTGAAATACAAACGAGAAAATTCTTATTCGTTGATTTTTTTTTTTAACGTTCCAAATTTTTTTTCCTTGTCAAATAAAACCACAAACAATTAAAACTAAAATTCTATCAAATTATATGAATTGAGAACCTGTTTTATTAATTGCAAAAGAAGTGAAGGAAAAGGATTTTCCAAAGAAATGCAATGCTTTTCTTTGGTGGTCATAAAAATAAAACAAAGTTTCTTTAATTCTTGGGGGAAAACAGAGGGAATAAAGATACATTCGAATATGCGATATGACGAGGGGTTACTACTACAAGGTGTAAAAGCACTTATTTTCGCTAGACTATTTTTCAGTTATTGAAAATGTTAAATAAGAAATTAAGACACAAATTTAATGAACATTCAATATTTTTTGAGTACACTCAAACCTGTTTTTGTGCGATGGATAGGGACTGCATAAAAAAAGTCTCAAGTAGAAACTCAAAACCTTGCGTTTAACTAGGAATTATTTCTTTGACGAATTCATTACACGGAAGCTACTTTGAATCTTTTCAAATGTTTTATACTGATTTTCAAATACACATGCAAACCTTATAGCCCGGTCAAAATAGACATTCGAGTTCGGAAAAATTCCCATAAAGCTGAAAATTGGTACAGACCTTAAGAACATCATTATAAGTGAAATGTCAAAAGTCCTCATCGATCCGAGTGGAGCTAAAAATTTTATGCAAGGTCAAAGGTCAAAATTGATTTTTTTTTTTTTTTTTTTAATTGAAAACATTCGTACAGTGCTGAAAATTGGTACAGACTTTAAATGCATCATTGTGAATGATATATGAAAAATTCCCATCTATTCCACTTGAACTTAAAATTTTATGGAAGGTCAAAGGTCAAAATAAACAAAAAAAACTTAAAAAATCGGAAAAATTCACATAGAGCTGAAAATTGGCAGAGACACAAAATACACAATTATAAATGAAATATAAAAAATCCCCATCGATCCCACTTAATATAAACATTTTATGCACGGTCAAAGGTCAAAAAATGTTTTTTTTTTTATTTTGCAATTATTTCAAAAACATAACTTTTATTATAAAAAGCGCATATTAATTTGTAAATTATACAATATGTTGAAAAGACGTTTTTATATGAAGTTCAACTTTTTCTGGTTCAAACTAGGTGAAAATGGTGAAACAAGTACAACATTATCCCTTATTTAACGGATATAAGATGCCTCTCAGTGCCTATTATCCCTAATCAGATTCTTCAGGTGCAGCAGCAACAATTTCTCTAGCCTTTGCATGCAAAGGTTGATCAAAAGTAACAAGTAATGCTTTGTATTCTCCAAAGCACAAAGTAAAGTAGTGTATATACTATTGTAGTTATTTGCAGGTTGGTGAATAAATGGTAAGAACAAAATTCTAGACATTGAAAAATCCATATTATTCTTTATTAAACCTTCAATATAACCGTTCCAACCTGATAGCGATAAATTATTCCATTTCCCATACAACCATAACAAATCTATTTTCCGGAGTAAGAAAGAAGTTGTATCACTTTCACAAGCAAAATTCTGAACAGTTATTTTACTATATCCTATTACACCATTATTGTGGTACTCTTGTGTTGGCACATGAGCTTTTTCTGCAAAATCTTTCGCTGAAATAATTTGTTTCATTCGCGATAAAGGACCTTCTGCTAAAACTGAACTTCTAGGAGTAATAATTTGGATTATGCCCATTATGTGTAGAGTGTTATGGCCATCTAAAGTGTGTACGTTAATACCAGCATTGTCTGCTGCGTATTGAATAAATGTCCCGGTTTCTGGTGGTAAAATATGTGGCTGATGGTTAAAAACTGTAGCCGCCTCATACGCCATAGTATCATTATACGAAGCACTTAAACCAAAAGATGAGAAAATTTGTATCAAACGTTTAGATCCAAATCATCGATTAAAAAAAACTGAGAGACCCAATTGTAATCTCGAGATGAAAGATCTAGGACGAACAGCAGCCATAATACAGTGGCTGACACTAGTACATATTAATTTCAAATGTTCCAATTTAGATCGTTTTCTTTTTAAGATAATTTGCTCCAAAAAATAAGTCAATGACTCCGGAATGTCACTATTAATATTTTCAAACATTTGACATGGCGGGGGATAATTGTTAGTATCGCACACGACAGATTGAATATCTTCTTGAATAATTTCTGTCGCAGTCTTTAGTACCCAAAATCTTTCCTCTTTTGCTGTTTTTTTTAAATTTTCGTACCAAGCTTTGTTCAGTATAGTATCGTGCTGAGTGTAAACAAATCATTGCTAAACTTCCACGTTTCTCGGTTATAATCATTCTATTGCCATACCTTAACTTTAATCTGTTTTTGATTGTTTTATCATCTGGGATTTCAGTTTTACAAATATTTTTTAGTTCTTACAGTGAAAACTGACAATCATCATTATTTTCAATATAATCAAATATTTCTGTCATCGCTATAGTAACAGCGGGATTTTTAGGACGACCTGCTTAAAGATCTACAGAACGCTTTAGAAATGAAGTGTAGCAATTAGAATGGTATTCCGCTTCAGCAGCAACTAAATCGTATTCATATTGTATGCGTGCAATAACAATTTTTGCTACGTCATCTGAATGATTATGTGCAATCTTTAGAGTATTATCTTTAAAGGAAAGAGTAGCAACTTGACAAATTCTACGCCGTATATTCTGCTGTTTTTTCTTTTCAGTCTCTTCATTTGCTTCATCACCACAAAATAAGCAACAGCTTTTAAAACAAAATGTTGTCTCACCTGATAGGACTCTAGTACGAGGTGGACTACTCAGAGATGTACTGGCCTCTGTCTCTTGTTGTCTTTTAGCTGCCGCAATGCCCACTTTCGGTTGTACATTTTGCGACACTACATGAACTGATCCACCGACCGTTTGTCTTTCAAGTATTCAACAAACCCATCGTTCCTTGCACTACTTGAATCAATTAAAGATTTTAGTCCGCGTTCAACAGTAACAATTTCACCGTCAGTCAAAGATTTATTGCAAATGAAGCAATCTTGCGGCATCTTTGAAGAATTATTTGTTAAGGGTACGTATTCATATCAAAAATAGTATCAATAAACCCGACTTTTCACAACTAAGAATCACTCCCTGTTAATAGGAGCACTTGTGCGACTGACTTTGCTCATACAAAGGAATCCAAGCGCATCCACTCTCCCCTGAATGTAATTTGATCTTTTCAATTTGAAGGGGGGGGGGGTGTGAATCGTAAGAGGGGATAGGCGTAGGGGTCAAATGTAGTTTCTCGAGGTCACTCGAAAGAAAGAAAAGGAGCTTCAGTACTATTTCCAAGTTTCAAAAACTGCGATACCTTATGAATGTTATCATTTATTGGGGGGGGGGGCACAAATATTGGGCTTTTTTAACACTTAGGGCAGATCCAGCTTCTGGTTTTGGAAGTACTCGTTATCAGAAAGGGATCAAAGTAATTTTAGGGCACAAATAGGGGGTTGAAAGTCAACGAATTTTGTCATCAAAATGCAGCTTTAATTTTGTCGCTTACGGGGGGGGGGGGGGGGGGGGGGGAGGGCTGGGGGGTAAGACCACCAAGGCACAGCCTCTAAATCTCCGCTTGTATGTACAAAAGTGCATAGTTTTCAAACTTTGTATCCTCTATTTTAAGACACTTACCGTTTAAGAGATATATGTGAAAAATTGATTTTCTGAGCTTCGACCTTGAATAAAACGTTTAGCTCCACTGGGATTCGTTGGGAACGTTTGAAATTTCGTTTATAATGATGTCTGTAATTATTTCAATGCTAATTTCATAGTCAAAGTGCAATATTTGGACAAAAATTGGAATTTTAGGGTGAATTTTTAGAAATTTGAGTCCCTGAACTGCAGTTTTCGACTTTATTTTATCGCTTTAAGGAGAGGGGGGTATGACCCCTTGACCCATCCACTGAATCCCCTCCCGTTTGTGCATAATTATCTATTAATTTTCTATCTTTGTATCCCCTACTTTTACAATAACACTTACCGTTTAAGAGATAGTTGCGAAAAATCGGTTTTTGACCTTTGACCTTGAATAAAATTTTTAGCTCCACCGGGATCGATGGGGACTTCTGACACTTCACTTTAGTGTTGTTCTTAACTATATTTGTGTTAATTTCATAGTCAAAGTACCAAATAGGGGTACAAATAAGGGGTCTAAGGGAATTTTTTTTTTAATATGCCTCCAATGCCATTTTAACCTATATTTAGTAGCTTTAGGGTGGAAGGTATGACCCCCATGACCCATCCTCGGAATCCCTACTTGTTTGTACACAATTGCATACCTTTCAAACTTTCTAACCTCCATTTTTTCGCTAACAATTATCGTTTAAGAGACATATATGAAAAATTGATTTTTTGACTTTTGACCTTGCATAACATTTTTAGCTAAACTCGGATCGATGAGGACTTTTGACATTTCATGTATAATGATGTTCTTAAGGTCTGTACCAATTTTCAGCTTTATGGGAATTTTTCCGAACTTTCGCTTTTTTTGGTCAATTTTGACCGGGCTATTATTAAAAAAATTGCATACATAAGTTCTTATTTTACACCTAACTATTCAAAACGTATTTCGTCCCAATAAAAGTCGCACAAAAAAATAATAAATAAATAAATAAATGAATAAAAAAATAAATAAAAATAACAATTAAAAAAACAGACAAAAACAGATTTGAGTTTATTACACAACAATTTATTGAATTTCCTGCAGTCGAAAAAACGAAATTGTAGGCCATCTTTGGTATCGTTAATAAGACAGGTAATTTTTCAAAATTACAGTTCCAAAAACTTTTTATTCGAATTACAATGATCATAGTGAAAGAGTTTTGGGAAGCTTTACCCCAGAAATTATTCGAAATACAAATCATGAGAAAGAAATTTAAGACTAGTTTTAATTCTGTTCGCGGGGTGGGGTCTCCCGATAAAATTTTTGAAGTTACTTGTTAAATTCCAGTTTTAAATCATCTTTGGTAATATTAATGAGAGGAGAGGTTGGGTCCCTTCTTCGGCAATTTTCCAATAGTGGAATTCTAGAAACGCATTTTTAGATGATGTTCATTGTTCAATGACGTTACCAGGGAGTTTGCGGGCTCTTCCCGGGAATGTTTTCGGAGTTGAAGCCCTAAATACGAAATTTTAGACAATCTTTGGTAGTATTGGAGGTAGAGGAGGAAGTGGTTCAAGGACCTTCAGAATTTTTAAAAATTGAAGTCCTAAAAACGGAGTTTTAGAAGATCTTTAATGATGGGATGGGCTGTTTTTCGAGAGTTTAGGCAAGGGGCCACTCCTAGAAGAGCTTCGAAATCGAAGTCCTAAATACGTTATGATAATTCATCTTCAATGACGATAGGGGAATGTATGAGTTCGGAAACTTTTTCAAATTCAAAGTTTCAAAATCGCGAGGTTTTTGGCGCATAAAATGAAGGGAAATCGGGGACTTCTCTTCCTCTTTTCTTCGCAATGTTACTATATTTTTTATTGATTAAATTATTAATAAAAGTGTTGTTAGAAACCTAACATCAGTTTTTCCTTTCCAAAAACATTCGAGTTTTTCCATCATGAAATTTTCAATTTCCATCCTTACATTTTTATATAATTGTCTTTATCTTTTCTAATAATAAAGCTGAAAGTCTGCATGTATGGATCTCTGGATGCCTGTTACGCGCATAGCGCCTAGACCGTTCGGCCAATTTTCATGAAATTTGGCACAAAATTAGTTCGTAGCATAGGGGCGTGCAACTCAAAGCGATTTTCCGAAAATTCGATTTTGTTCTTTTTCTATTACAATTTTAAGCAACCAAGAAAATTATCATAACGTAGACGAACAAATTACCATACCGTGGACTAGCAAACTACCATAACGAGGACGAGCAAACTACCATATGCGCCCATGGAAGAGCAAATTAACATACAGACATGTGACCCAAACAGGATGAAAAATACTGAAATTGCAGGGTGTGAACTAACACAACACTGTTAGTATAATATTGCACTACACCTGAAAGCTTTCCTATGTATTTTTGTATCTATGTAGCAGACTATTTTAATTGGATGCATGAAAATAACTGACATACTGAATTTAGCTTGCAATGCCCTTTCTTGTTTTCTGCACACAGAACTTTTCTCTCAAAAAAATGCTGAATTCAGTAAAAATACTGAAAAATCACATGCCTGAACATAGCTAATTGGCGAGAAATTCATCATCCATTTGTAAATACACAGGCGAACCAAATGACCTTTTAATTTTCTACTACGAGCAAAGTCGTGCGGGTACTGTGCTAGCTTGAAATACAAGCGTTTGCGGTCTCTAAGGGGGAAAAAAAATACAAAAATTTTGAACTGATGTGGTACGTTTCAGCGATACCTTAAGGTTTTTTTTTTTTTTTTTCACTTCCTTTTGTTTCAAATATTATGTTTCTTGAACATCGTGATAAAATTTTTGTTTTCTTTCGTATTTTATATTTATACACTTAGAATTACTGATGTGACTATTCATTACAATTTTTAAATCTCCGTCACTGTGTTTTAACTTTTTCGCTATTTAAAACGTATTTCGGGGGCACATATATTTTTCTCCACTTAACTGCGATTTTTTTTTAATTAAAAAATTAAAACCTTCCTCGTGTTCCACAAGTATGACACGAGGCTTTCAGCAGTAAGTAATAAAAGCAGAAGTTGTACTAAAAAGCGCTTAAAAAATCAATTGTTTACAAATTTATACAAGATGACTAAAATCTCGTGTCTTTTAAAACCTGCGATTTTTATTGCAATATTTATACAATAGAAGAAAAAGAAAGAAGATAGAAATGTAAACATGTCGGCAGTCTCTATGAAGTTATGTTTATTTAAACATAACATTTTTTCTTTGACTGAAGTTTGTCAAATGTTTGTCCTATACAATGAACAATATCTTTTTGTTAAAAAAAGGTTTGAAACTTACGTTTCTGCGGTCATCAGTTTGTTAAATCATAATGCAGAGGGTGGCTGGTGTACCAAAAAAGTGTGTGTGTGTGGGGGGGGGGGGGGCGGCTTGCCCCTGAAGCTGATTATTTGTTTGCTAAAATTGGGCTATATTACTGGCTTTTAATATTACTCATTTAATAGGGTCTGATGGGGTAAAACGGTCATTAATCCATGTTTTTCATCTTAGGTAAATACTAATAAATAAAATAATAGAATTTCTTTTAAAACTTCATTTTTTTTTTTTTTTTGTTATTTTACATTAGATTAATAACAAACACGCTGCACTGAATTTTCGGAAGAAAAAAAATTAAATAGCTTAATGGACTTTTTTTTTTTCAGAAGTGTTAGTGACCTGGTGTGGGGTAAGATGGTCATAATTTAAAAAAAAAAAAAAATCTCAAACAATCATAAATAACCATAATTTCTTTTAATGCTCAGCACACCAAGTTCTTTTGAAGAAATTAACTAAATTTAAATAAATTACAAGTTTTTTATGATCAATTATGGTCAAAAATTAGTTTACCAAGAATTCAATCATATTTCATGCCTGGATTTCATCAATATTATCAGGGATGGTGAGATAATTTTTATTTCTTTAGGGATATGTTAAAGCTAATGTCAAAATAATGTCTAAATTACCTAAACTGCATAATAAGAAAATATTACACCCAAATCGAGTTATGCAAAAATATTACTTAATTAAGAAACAAAAGGAAAAAAATGATCAAGTTTTTTCTGTTTGTTAAATGCATGTGAAATCTTCTAGTTCTAAGTTTCAACTTTTTACCAATATTTAACAACTGCTTTTTTTGAAGATGTTTTGATAGAGTAAAGCATTGTTCGAACCTCGACAATAAAAATTTAACAAACATTTAAACAAAGTCCTACATATTAAAGGGTATCCGCTTTTTCACTATTGAAAAAAATTAGATTAGAAATGATTCATATTGAAATATCGAGAAATGATTTTTTGGTTTAATTCTTGAAGACTATCTTGTGTCACTTCAAGATTGTGTAATTAAAGTGCGCCAGAGAAGGTATTTGTTGATGTGCAATTTTTTTTTCAAAAATAGCATGTCTTTTTAAGAAGTTTCTATGAAAGCACATGTACTGAGTAGTTGAAATGTGTTTCCAGCAGAAGAAAGTGATGACCACTCATTAAACATACACTTAAAATATGACTGTAACAATGAATTTAAAATACCAAGTAATTTTCTTGTGAAAATCATGCAGCCACACCTCTTGTACGGGAGTCACATATTGGATACACCATCGTTATACTAAGTACACAAGTATGAAGTAAAGAAAGAAAAACAGCGTTAAAAAAAAGCACAAATTTGCCAATTACAGCAAAGTAAAAAGCAAAGTAAAGCAAATTGAAGTATTTGGCCTATATGAGGAAAGTAATTCCTCAGTTAAAATTATCCATGATTGATGCTTCTCCATCAGTTTTTTTTTGGTTCTGAAAAGGTCGGTAGAAGCTTTGCGAATTTCAAAGTCATCGCCCAAATAACGGAAAACACTTGGCTCCTGTCTGGAAATGTGTCGCGTTTCATCAACTATTACTGAGAACCAGCGGGATTATTTAAAAATAAATATTGATTTACGATTTATGTAAATCGAATTTACCCATTTTTTATGAGTATTCTGCTCAAAAAATTTAAGCGCAATCGCTCCCTCTTGCTCCCCCGTCCCCCCGTTGGGTAGCCTGCAAAAAAAATACATTTTTCAAGCAAAATCACACAATTTTTGTTGCAAATGGATTAATGTACCTATGTTGAGCACTTATCATTAGGTATAACTAAGAAAATACGTTATTTGAGGATTTTCTGTTATGCTGTTATCCTGTATCAATGCCCAGATATGACACAGGACATTAAATAGTTGGTCTTATCTTATTTTTTCCTTTTAACAAAAACTTCCATGCCAATTTTAAACCTTTAACTTTTGTTTTTAAAGTTATTTAAAGAATTCATTTGTCAATTATTGAAGTTATTTTCTAAGGTCAATAATGTTTAGTTGAAATAACTTTTCCATTTACTACAAATAAACCATATCCAGAATGTTGCATCCAAACTAGAAACATACCGAGTACTCGGTAACTACTCGGTACTCGGCCAAATTTTGATCAGATACTCGGCCAATACCGAGTAGTTGCAAAACATTGAATAGTGTGCAAGACAGATATAAAAATTCATAAAAAGCTCAAGCATATATAATATTCTGCTATCATTTACAATTCAAGTTTACAAGTCAAATTTAAATTTTGGGAATAATGAAGTTTGAAATGCTTCAATGGAATAAATCCTTATTTTAATTTCCCCAAAGTTAATAAAATTTATTTATTAAAAAATGTGCAAAAAAGGTAAGTACAGAAAATATAGAATTTTTATATTAAAAATGGATTTTCGCTACAAACAAAAATTAGTTATAAGAAATATAAAAATACCTTTGCTCTTAAAAAATAAAAGGAAATAAAACGTTAAAAGCACAGTGCAGGAACACTGCAGACACGTGTTTTGGCGTTACAAGGAATTCCTTTTTCAATGCACAAAATGTGAGCTCATGGATTTAAAGGCATCCGACAAAAGTCGTATTTTTTGTCGAATGTCTTTACATTCTTCAGCTCTGATTTTATGCACTGAAAAAGACGTTCCTTATAATGCAGAAACACGTGTCTGCAATGTTCCTGCACATTTGTTTTATTTGCTTTTAAAAATTATTTATATTTCATGGAATTTAATTTTAAAAACTATTATATGGACAAGAAGGACTATACTGCTATTCCAATCAGGACCGTAGATAGGGTGGGGGCGTCGGAACAAATCCTCCCCCGAAATTCTTGGATACATACTTTTTAGGTCTTTAATCCCAATAAATGCTGCCGTTTAATAGTCAGTACAGCATTTCTTGCTTAAAATTATTTCCCATACATTTTTATCCTATATGTTTTATTCCGTCCATACGTCTTAATCTTTATTTAACCATTTTTATCTATTCAAACCTCTTACTGCATAAATATTTTTTTTAATAAAAAACATCCAACCTGTTTAAAAGATATCTGATTAAAAAATTTTTTTTAAAAATTGATAGAGATCTTATGTAAAAATATAATTTCTCCCTGATGATAAATTATGGTGTAATATTAATTAGTTATGAAATATTAATGAACTAATTAATTGAAATAATTATCTGATACAAATTTTCAATTACATTTTGCTTTTAATTTTTGCAAACAATTTCATCAACATTCTTTTTAAATGCTTTCCCCTGCATCCAACGTCTCATGGTGTGGTTATGATTTTCCCTCCGACCATGTCCCTCCCCGAAAAAATATCTTTCCTACGGCCATGATTCCAATAAGTTCAAAATTCATCACATGTGTGTCGGTGGTTTTTCTTAAAACATAATTAGTACTTGTTAACTCGGCCGAATAGTGAAAGGCCGAGTACTCAGTAACTCGGTGCTCGGCCGAGAAGTGAAAGGCAGAGTACTCGGTACGTCTCTAATTCAAACTATACTATTGAAGAGAATTTAGGGGTTCCACGAAAAAAGTGGTCGTTAAAAAGCGTTCCACTTGTCAAAGAAATTAAGAAACACTGCTTTAATACATTTATAATGGATTTTCATACGTAAAATAGGATGCGGGATGTTTGAATTTGTGATGATAAATAAAACACAAGACCATTCCATTTCACGTCTTTTTATTGCATTAGAAAACGAAAGGAGTGTACCAGAATAAGTACTTTTCTCCATATGAAGGTATAAACTCATTTGTACAAAATATATAAAAAGACAATGCACACCTTTAAACAGTCTACACTGTCAAAATAGATTTTATGCATCACACACCAAAACACATTTGGCAAAAGATTTTCTAAAGCCAACATTTAACTATTTTATTTCGCCTGAACAATTTATATTTTAAAATGAAGCACTTTTGCTTTGCTTTTTCAAGTCAAATGACACATTAATTAAAATCACATGAAGTTCTCACTACAGTAATAAGCAACTTTTTGACCAAAACATTGAAATTTATCTTAATTTCACTTAAAATAGAATATTCTAAATCATAAAGCATTCAGCTTATAGAAATGCAATATGAATAGAAACTATCATTGGATAAAAGCAAGTCATTGCACTTTTGAGAATTTTAAAATGTGAAAACACTATATAAATTATAAGTATGTATAAGGCTTTTAAAAAATATTTTACATTAAATAAAACTCTAGAAAGAAATGTCAGAACATTTCCTCAACCATTAAAAAACTGAAGAAATTAAACATGCTTTGGCAACATAAATTAAAGTAAACATACATTTAACTCTATTGTTCCAAAGAATAACAAATGTTTAACATGAATGCTCAAAACAAACCATTTAAATTAAAATTACTGTTTCAATATCATCATACCCTTATAAGGCTTTAAAACGTGCATACTAAATAAATGGTTGTACAAAACTCGTAGAAAGTCACAATAAATTTGTTTACTTAAAATATATTAGAACTTTAAAAAAAAAAAAATATTTTACATAACACAAGGCTGAAGAAAAAAGACATTTACATAAATATTTCGCATTTTAAGAATAGATAAAAATATAATATAAGTTATGCATGAACTGCTATAACACCAAATAAAACTTTGCCAAAACTAAATAAATAAACTGAATATAGGTTGTAAATTCTTATCAGAACTTTGGATTTAAAACAACCCTCCTGTTTTGATAGCCTATACCAAAGATAACCTTTACCTTTAGGTATTAAATAAGTGTAAATGCTTTACCAATGGACGAAGAAATTTGAAATGGATCGATATATATATAACAGCACTTTCTGAAATACAATGGACATAAATGATTTAAGTATCGCATTCACAGACAGATTGACATTCAGACATTATTTTCATCTAATCTCATTTATATGCAGAGGAATTGCAGAGAGCTTATAAGATATAGCATTAAAAATATCAACTCTCAGAGAAAAACACAAAAATATATTTTATCATTAATAAATAAATCTCTAATAATTTGTTTAAAACAAAACAATTTTGTAAAAAATATATGAAAGGAAATAACTATCAGCAAACATTTTACATATACAACTTTTTTTTAATGTAAATTGCAAACATTTTACAGATATTATTATATTTTTAGCAAACATTTTACAAATATAACTTTTTTTTGTTCGTATCAAAAGCATAACAATTAAAATACACAAGTGTTATCCGAGCAAATCACTTGCTTTACTAAAAATAACATACTAGAAATCAAAACCTGAAAAGCAAAAACAACAAACTCTCTATTTTTTTGGCAATAAATTATACTTTAAAAAAAGAAATTTTCAAAAACATTCTAAGCAATTGCAAATTGCAGACAATTCTAATCTAGTTGAATGATGTCAAAAGCTAATGGGGAAAGAATTATAGCATTCTTCTTAGCCGCTCAAAAGCTGTATTTCAAATCAAGGAAAGCAAAAAGAAAAATAACAAAGTAACGATGCTTATACAACTCTTGGCATATTCTTTTCTCTGTCACAAAACAAGATGATGAAAAAACTGCACCACAAAAGGCAGATTTTCTACCACAAAAATGCTCAAAATGTTCTCCTGCACCCCTTAGAATTCAATAGTTTGTGGCCAGCCACCTGTACGTCTTGCTTTTGGGGTGAAGAGAAAATGGACTGGTCCTATCCATTTTCACATTCTGTCGTCATTTTCTGTATAAATCAGTTGACTGGAATCATTCAGCCCAGAAAATCCATTGATGTCCTTCTCAGCATCATTCCTGAATGATGAAAAGATTCACAGAACATATTTAGATAGATTTCAGAATTAAAGTATTTAAATTTTTTATAAAGTCTTAAAATCCTGTTGGGTGTCATTTGCGGTACAACCATACTACGGCATAGAGTATTAAATAATGCTCATAAATAGGTACTTAAAAAATTCTCATCTGATGTGCAACTGCCTATACATGGAGAAGTTTGAAAGGTTATGAAGGCACATGTTAGCACAAGGAACTCAGAACCACTAGTGTTGCTTCTTAAATAGCGTAATTGAACTGCTTGGTATACATAATTGAGTGCTTGGAGATACTCTCTAGTGGAATCTGTCAAAATATGTTGAAAAAATTGCGCTCTTAAGATCGACAGAGGATGTTGTCTTTTTTTCTCCATTTGGGTCAAAGATGGACTCTAAGGCCAAAGTTGCCCACGTTTACAGTACCTAAGCCCCCCACCCGCGAAAAACGCATTATTTCTGTCCAGCCTGTAAAGAGAAGCCAGTCCTTTGTGTGGAGGATTGTTTCAAGAAGTTCCACAAACAATGAAATATAATTTTATTTCTTGAATTTGAATTAATTTTACAAATTATACTTTTTGTTTGTGTTTTAATAAATTTTCTTTTTGTCCACTTGATTTTTTATTCTTTTCCCAGAGGTTATCTATTGATATTAACACTGATATATTCAAAGTTTAATCGTAGCTGTACAAAATTGGCGAGTAAACAAGTACGAGATAACTAGTTGGCATCCTAGAAAAGAAGGTCATCTCGTAGTTGGCGATCAACGTGTTAAGAAACAATCCGAAACAGGGTTATTGCACACCGAGATCCCTTTCGTCGGGAATCTAAGAAGTCTTTATAGAGAAGTTTGATGAGACCTCATTTGGAGTATGCTATTCAGTTTTGGTCTCCTTATCTCAAGAAAAATGTTTCTTCACAGGAGAGGGTTCAAAGAAGGGCTACTAGGCTAGTAAGGGGACTTCTAGCTTTAGATTATGATATTAGAATTAAAAGGCTAAATATGTACAGGTCAGAACAAAGGAGAATCAGAGGGAACATAAATCAGTTGTTTAAATTTTCAAAATGAAAAATGTTAATTGGTTAAATTTTTGCACAAAAAGCAGGATGAGGAGTCATTGTTTTAGCTATTCAAATCCTAGCTAACCTGGAAATTAGGAAAAATTACTATTTTAGTTGAGTTGTGGGCACTTGGAACAACTCACCAGAAGAGGCTGTAATGAGCAAGGGAGTAGATAGCTTTAAGAGAGCCATTGAAATTAATTGGGAACTAATAAATTGACTTGGACCAGAGTAGTTGGGCTCAGAGCCTTTTGCTGGTCATCACATTTGTATTATTTGTAAGCTACTTGTATGAGAAATGCAAATTTTTCACGAAAAGAAAGAAAATAAAAATAATAATGGTTATCCAAACTTAGCATTTATAAAAAATATTACTTGTAAAGCTAGTATGTGAATTACTGATGATACCGAAAAAGGATAAAATCTTCTTCATAAGATTCAACACGTCAAAAGCATTACACAAACCATGCAAGTAACATAATTGTTAGTATTTTATTTTACTACTCTAATAAACATTCAAAAAAAAAAAAAAATGTTAATGAGCTCAACTAGGATACACAAGTTTCAAAAGAATAAGTTTCAGTTGAGTCAATTAAACTAAGATTAAGGTTAGTGAATGATCAAGTTTGATTTTAAAATGAAGAGCACAGGATTTTTGCCTCACTCAAACGAGTAAAATAAAAGAGAGAACAAGTCTTTTTTGCTCTCAAAGAATAAAAATTTATTTTAAACAGAACAATTTATTTTTCGGTTTTGCAAAGCTTGTCATTTTTTCCTTAATTATAAATAATGAGTATTATGATTCTTTATCACAGGATGCCATAGGGTTATTGATATCCATACAGTTTTCTTAAATTAGACTCATTGTAGCTTTTCCAGTTTTTTGGAGGGGAGGGGGACGATGAATTCAGTTCTGCAAATACTTATTTTATAACTTGCGCAATTTGTAAAATTAAATATTAGTCAAAAATTATTCAGGTACTAAAAGAGCTATTTAAAAATTTAAAAAATATGGGGAGGAGAGGAAATTCTTGACGTAAGAAAGAAATATGTGTTAAAATGTTGAAGAGCATCCCTAAATTCTGTAGAGTTTACTACTATGATAATTATTTTTTATAAACTAACTTCAACTTTTCTTCACTGAGGTGTCCTAGAGAATAAAAAAATAAAATAAAATAAAATAAATAAATCTATTTCGATTAATAACCAGTATTTCCTTTAAATGCATGTTTTATACTAATCTCCAAAATTCAGGGATTGTATGAAAATTAAGACAGCTTTTTGTCATTAAACTTATTTTTGATAACTTTTTTTGTAAAAACAAAACAATTCCTAAAACTCTTATTTTCCTAATGTGTAGTTTTTATTCAACAAATATTTTTTAAATCTTTTATTAATAACATCCTTAATGATTTCCAATTCATAAGTTAATCATAAAAAAAATCATTTAAACAATTCAATTAGTTTGAAAAAATTGTACACTGAAATCACATTGCAAAGAACTTCAAGGGGCCATAAATTTTGTTCGTCATAATGGGAATTTGGTTGTAATAGAATTCAAGCAATGTAATGGAAACCAAATTGGGACTAAAAATATATTTCGTTGAAACAGATGTTTTGCAGTTTTGGTATTTGTTGTAATGGGAGTTCATTGTACTTATTTTAGAAAAAAAAAAAGACAAAATAACTTTCTATTAGGGAAAAAATGGAGAAGACTGGACGTGAAAGTTGCAAAAATTCACTTGACTGAAATTTTTCCAATAAAAAAGGCCTCCACAATTATTAAGACTCGGTTTATTCATAAATAATAATTCCCTGATTTAGTTTTTTGGCAAACGAAAGGATTAAACAAAGTGCTTTATATGCATAAAAAATAATAACTTATTTTCTAGTTACAATCAGGAATCCACTTAACTTATGCAAATTTTGGATCAATTGGATCACTATAGCATAGAATTCCAAGTTCATAGAAACAATTCATAAAAATTTCCCCACCCCATTGCTTAAATACATCAGGTTGAAAACATTTCATTGTTTCATTGCATAACACAACAGGTCAATGGTCATGTTTTTCAGATTTACATCAGTTCATATTACATGCACAAATTTTTAATACATACCAAACATGCAGTGTGTTAGTTCAAGGAATGTAGAAATGCAGGATGCCACGACATGCCTACATATAACTTTACCTACTGCCAAATGCAGACAGTCCGCGACTAAAAGATGATGTCCGAGACCTTGGTCCATCAGTGCTGTAACTGAGATTGCTGGCAACACTTTCACAGCGTTGCACCGGAGTCACACTTGAGTTCCGCAGCACCGAGAGCTCCAAGCTACTATCACTGTCAGAACCACTAAAAAAGAAATGTTATTTAATGCAATAAAATACAAAACAGTTGTAACTTATATGAAATATTCAAATGGAAGCACAAAAACAAACTGTTAATTAAATGTACAGAGAAAAAAAATCTGATTCACTTTGCAAAAGTCAATTGTTGCAAGGGTAAATCCATAAAATATTCAAGGAGGGCGACTGATTTCAGATACTTACCTTTTATAAATTCCCAAACCTCCTCTTCCAAACATCATGGAAGATAATCTCAAAATCAGTTGTTTTTTTTTTTTGAACTTCCATTAAAAAAAAAATAAAAAAATCCGGAAGAGTGTACTTGCCATCTTTTACCCTAAAGTCATCAAAAGTGTCATATATATATATATATTTTTTTTTTGGGGGGGGGAGGGGGGGTTTCTAATTTTAACAACTTTCCCAAACCCCATCAATTATTAGTGGTTTTACTGTAAGGCAAGTTTACTATGAAAATTAGAAACACAAAGTAAAGACTGACAGCAGGATTGTCATATGAGGATATGAGACAAAAAAAAAAGAAAAATAAAAAATATAAATAAAAATAAATAAATAAATAAAATAAAATAAAGTGTTTGTGAAATAACAATGACAGAAATGAGTACTGGAACATATAAATTCTTGTGTAGATTCATTCTCTTGTATCTCTGACATTGAAAAAGGGCTTCCTTGTAGCCTAAACATTCATTTCCCATTTATCATTTACGTTTTTAACATAAAAGTATTATTATTATTTTTTAAATTCTGATACGCATGAAATTATTATTATTTCAAATTTATTTCTGTGCCTTCTCAAATTATACAGTTGACCAGAAAGAAATCATGTGCATTTTAAATTATGGCATCTGAACTTTGTATAGAAGAGAGATTGAAAGTAAGGGTGAATCCAGAAAATTTGAAGGGAAGGGTTATTAAATTTTCATACATGCCCTTTACTACAGGGTTATATTTGTCCATACAAATGTTTTGACCCTGAGCTCTATTACATTTCTGTAGGGGGAGAGCCCCAAACCTTTTTTCCCCTAACTTTAATACTATCAAAGATGGTCTAATATTGCATTTTTTGAACTCCAGTACCTAAAATTTACCAACGGAGAGTCCCTCAAGGGAGGGGTGATCGCCTCATTGCCGCTCCCTGGTATCCGCCCTTGATTGAAAGATAGTTTCAACAATTACTGTATCAAAGTTTGAACAGTACCTGTCATCTGGAACATCAGTACCGGAGTCTAAATCATCTTCTAAAGCATTTTGCAGATCTTGTATTCTTTGTAGAGCTAAGCGCAAGTCATTTTTAGTGACCTGAAGATCTGTCTCCGTGTTTTCTAGTGCCATTTCCTGTTGAAAGAATGCATATAGTTTTTTAAAATTATTAATTACCACATTTTAAAACTCTCTCCTTTGCAGTACAATATATTAGATTTACATGAAATTAATATTATAGTAGCGATTTTAAAAGCAGACAAACAGAAGAAGTTTTGAAAACTGGGGATTTAACAAAAAGAAAAAAAAAAGACTTGTTTATGATAAAAGATGATTCTAACATTAGACATCAAAATTATCAACTTATATTATGCATAATTATGTTAAGAATGACTAGAAATGTTAAGTATCAATTTTAATATGACTATTTATTATTAGTCACACTGTCTCCACTTTATATTAACTTTTAGTAACTTCATAAATTTAAGAAAAAATTGCAATTCAACCAACTCTCACAAACATTAAGCAAAAAAGTTCCAAAATGCCACGTAACTATCATATTTCATCAACAATAGCAAATAATACAATAATTTAATAACCCTCTGACATATACTTCAGTTATTGTATATTTTAAGATTTGGTATAAATCTAGTCAAAAGAACACTACATGTGTATGAGATAATGTTTAATCAATACTGTTTAAAAAGCTAAGAATTTTCAAACAAAAAAACTGGCTTTAATTTGTAAGATAAACGTAAGAGATCAATAAAATCATTGCTTTTCCACTGTATAACAAAGTTTTGCAAAAATAAACTTTCAAAAAGCAGATATTCAGATTTATGGAAAGATCTTTTTCAAAATACAAACGTAATATCAACACAAATATTCTTTACTAATAATAAAGCTGAAAGTCTCTCTGTCCGGATCTCTCTCTGTCAAGATTTCTGTGACGCACATAGCGCATAGACCGTTCGGCTGATTTTCATGAAATTTGGCAAAGTTAGTTTGTAGCCTGGGGGTGTGCACCTTGAAGCGATTTTCCAAAAATTCGATGTGGTTCTTTTTCTATTCCAATTTTAAGAACAAAATTATCGTAAGATGGACGAGTAAATAACGAAATTATCATAACGTGGAACCGTAACATGGGCACATGCCAATTGGCGAGATACAAAATTATCATAACGTGGAACCGTAACATGGGTACAAGCCAATTGGCGAGAAAATTCACCATCCATTATTTGTACATATACAGGCGAACCAAAAGACCTTTTAATTTTTCTATTATGGGCAAAGCCGTGCGGGTACCACTAGTTAATGCATAAAGTTTTAAATACTGTTTCAAAACTTTATTTTGTAATTGAAACACCAAAGAAATATTGTTTAGAATAATAGAGAAGGAGGAGGGAGGGTGTAATTATTTATTTCAATATAGAGGGAAAAGTTTGGGAATGTCTCCTCAGTGGATAATATAATTGTGTATGAAAATAAAGTGAGCAATACACAATTGGTCTCTGAACTTCTAACATGACATTTATGGAAAGTTAAGAGTTAATTAGAATATGCCAACAAAATGCTGAAGACTTTTAGATAAGTTTTATTTTTTAATAGCTCGGTTTAAAAGAATTTAATATTTTTGCATTCATTTATTCAATAGGTTGCATATTGTACAGTTATTATATTTTAAGTTTTAGATTATTAAAAAAATATTTTGTTTACTAACACATATAAAAATTTACCTCTGTAACATAACAAAGTTGGTTAAACTTTAAAGTTACATACTATTTTTGCCTACTTTGAAAGCCTAAACTTTAACTCATTAGGTTTTTTAACCATCAAAACAAATAAAAAGAAATATTGGTTTTAAAATAGAATTAAATAAACATACTAATTCATGCTGTTTTCTGTATGCTTCAGCTTCCTTTTGCTGTAAGTTGGTATAATCATCACGCAAATCCCTCAGCTGTCTCTGCAAGCGTCTAACACCTTCTTGTGCTTGTAGTTCCTTGTTGCGCAAAGAATCACTCTCTTCTCTCATTCTGTCATTTTGCTCCTTCAAACGACTAATTTGATGCTGAAAAGCAAAAGCAGGTAAGAAAACTGACAGAATACCTTTTCTCAAAGTGGTAAAAATTTATGTCTTGCATTACAGCCTAATATTTTGTAAGCTATATCTACATCTCTGGAACTTCATCCACTAAAGTAATTAGATGTTTTAAAAAAAAAACCTCATATAAATAATAGCAGATGATAAAGTAATCCGCATGTTTCAACAATGAAACTCGCGGCACGGCATGATAATTTGATTATATGATTTGGTTATAGAGTAAAGAAATATACATAGAGAGGCCCCAGTCTATGGTAAAAAGAAGATGAAATTGAAGCCGGAATTATGGGATACAGCGGTGCAATGATGAGTGGGGTTATGATAACATGATCGCTTCGCGAGAATAGTTTTTACCAATCTCGCAAAAAGGGACTGTATAAAGTAGCTGGCGGATTGGTTTGCATTTTAATTAATGTTTTAATGCAATTTCAAAAACGTGCTTCATAAACTTGCAACGATATCTAAGTTTAAATTAACAACCAATTGAGATTTTGTAATGGAGTGTTTTGAATCAAGATGTATCTCAAGAAGATAAGGATCTTGGGATACAGCGGTGCAACTTCCGGCTTCAATTTCTTAGTAGAGCGGGGCCTCTCTACGTAATTTCTTTACTCTATGGATTTGGTAATGTTTGACATGCATGGAGTTGCTTTATTGTGACAAGGCTGAACTGGATCCGGTGACTTCACTGTTTTACTGGTAAGACTGTCATTTCAGGAAAATGAAGAAATGTAAAAATGGTCAACAATGACCGCTATCCACTGGAGTTAAGGGTTAACCCATTGGAGTTTGGGTTCAAACTTAAAACTACCAAAAATATCACCAAACAGGCAATTGCTGCTTTCAAATGTACGTCATGGAAGCAAATTTTCACCCCTCATACCATGAGGGGCAACTTTCTAGTATATTAATAAAAACCTCATTTATGAAAAACAAACTTTAAGACAGAAAAATACACAAAGGAGTTGTTTATCAGCTTAATGTTTCAATGTTCAGACACCAAAGATGATTTTACTGATCTTGTTAAAAATACATAATAAATATGGCAGTGAGGAACAAAGGGATGTAAGTGGCAATGTTAAAAATTTGGAGATAACCAGTACAAATGGTAGGTGGACCTCTCCTATGTCTTGAGGCAAGAGATGGTCCTAGTAGCCCTGGTAATTGCTGCTGTATAGCATGATTTTTAAAAAAATTTCAATGAAAGCCTACGCCTACCTAGGAGCTAATCTTTAAACACGTTGTACTCAAAAATTGAAAATGTCCACTTACATCCCTTTGCTTCTCACTGCCTCAAACTGGAAAAAACAATCCAGGAAAAAATTGCAACACACAGCAATATTGCGTTTTCGAGGGAAGAATAAGTTTTTTGCAATCCATTAAAGTACAATTAAATGTAAGTTAACTACATCATATACCCAATTGACAGAAATGCTCAAATCCGAGAATCTCCAGGAAAAACCAGTAAAGCTGGCAGATATGCTTGATTTACTCAAGATATTGCTTTGTAAGCTTTTATTTATTTATCTTGTGAATTAAAAATAATGAAGCAAAGCATTATAATAAAGTAAAATGGTCCTAAAGTAAATCAACAACGTTTTATTGCACAAAACAAGCAGAATACCGCAGACACCTGTTTTGGGGTTACAACAGGGTGGCGACAGAAACTGGAAAAAAAAGTTCCCTGACTTTTCCCTGATTAAGTTCACCAAATTTCCCTGATTTACGTTACCAATGATAATGGCTTCTTTTCTTTGCCCTACCTGAAAAGCATTACATATTAAATAAAATGCAGTGTTTAAAACGGTTTAAGCTGTTAATTAAAAATATATTTTGAAAAGATGCTCCTATTTTTTGGTGAAAATTGTAATGTTAAATTATCGACAGAGAAATATTGTAGGAAATTTAAAACAATTACTTTACTTCCAGGAAACAGTTAACACAAGAACTCTAAGAAATTATTGAAACCACTCTTAAAGACATATCTAATCATGATAAAACTAAAAAATTTAAATGGAAATAATCTTAAACTGAATTTTCAAGCAGTATAATTGTTGCTGCAAGAATAACAAACAAGTGATAGTTTAAGTATGGAGGCAATGTAGTTTTACTTACGTAAGTAATACTGCCGTTTGCAAGTAAACGGCAGTATCTGCAGAAAATAGTTTTCGAGATATTTGGAGAAATGTGTGGTGGATTCAGCACTAACAATAGGAAAATGTTAGAATTAGACGTTTTTTTGCGCGTTTTTTCAACGGAAACCAAATAAGCAGGTATGTACAATAAAGATAACAGACAATAGATGACAAAAATGCAAAGAGAAAAAAAAAGAAAAATGTGCAGTTTCTGCTTTTTACCTACACACGGCAGAATAGACATATTTATATAAAACAAATTGAATTCTTTCAACAACCAGTCATATTCAGCTATCCTCTAATCAAGAACTTAAGTTTGAATGAATGAACACAGCATTTTAACTATCAAAAAATAATTAAAATATTTACTTACGTACACAACTCAATTTCAAATGATGTTATTAGTTGTTGAAAAAAAATCTTAGATTACTTTAGTAACAAACAACTTTAAAATACAAAAATAATTATTAAATTCAAAATGTATATGCATATGGTTTTAAAATAAAAGTTTTAAAATGAAGTAAAATCCCTTCGTGTAATCTGAAGTGCCAACAAAAAATACCATAGCAAAAAAAAAAAAAAAAAAAATTCAATTTTAGCAATTAAATTTAAAAAGCCAAATGAGACTTTTAAGATTTTTTCGACATTAATTTAAAAAACAAAGATTCTTTCTTGAAATCGTGATAACAGTATGCTAATTACTTCAAGACAATGAGTAAAGGCAAGGGAGCAAAGTCATAAATGACAGCTTCCTCTTTGCCTGTAGGGTTGTTTATTTTACGTAGCATGGAATGCATGGAAGGAAAATTCAAGCTATGTAAAATAAACAACTTAACAGACACAGAAACAATCTTGGGAAGCTCGATTGATTACTTTGACCTTGAGGAAAAAATATGCACAAATATGCAGCACTGTATAATCACACTCCATTAACTTTACTTTTTTAAAACAAATAATTGGCGGAAAAATCATAGGGAGTCAAAATACTAAAGTTTTGCAAGGAAAAAAATTTTTTTTTCTTCATTTGATAAAATTTCCCTGAATTTTTGTTATTTTTTCAAAATTCCCTGATGTTTCCCCGATTTTTCCCTGAGTGATAAAGTTCCCTGATTTTTCCCTGATCTCCCTGATCTGTCGCCACCCTGTACAAGGAACCCCCTTTTCAATGCAAAATAGGTATCTTTTAGATGCAAAAACATCCAATAGTTTGGCTTTTACCAGATGTCTTTACATCTAAAAGATCACTAATTTGCATTGAAAAAGGGGTTCCTTATAATTTATTTATTTCTTAAAATAGGTCCCATATCCACAATTAGAATTAGACTTCAAACAAAATATAAGATATATATATATAATTTATAAGTGTGTGTGTGAGAAATATTGACATTTTTTTCACACAAGCTTAAGAGTTGGAGAAAAAAAAGGTAAAAGTCTTGAATCATACAATTATAAAGAAACTATACCTCTAAACGACTCCTGGTCGTTTGTTCAAGCTCTAACTTGGATTCTAAATCACGAACTTTGCTATCGAGTCTATGAACTTTATGAGTATCTTCAGACTGAGTGGCAAGGTGCTCAAACTTATGACTTACTTCACTTAACTAAGAAAAAGCATACAAATCTTAGACGACATATAGCATAAAACATTGAAATAGTAAGAAATAAATAAACATTTTCTATGGTGGTCATTTAATGCATTTGAAACTAAAACCATGCAGTATGTAAGTTCAACAATGTAATCATCCAAGAAATGAATATACAAATCAAGGAAAATAAATTATGTTAAAATGTTTTTAGTCTAAAAATACAGCGTGCGTGCTAAATAAAACATATGCTTCTTTTCAGTTTTGATTCATTTATTTATTTACTTTTAATTTCTGTTATGGGTTACATCTAAAGAAAAAAATGAAAGAAAAAATTGCATAAGACGTTATTATGAAATATCTCAGAACAAAACATTGAACTTAAAGATGAATAATAGCATTCCTAATGGGATATTTCTTTGTGTTTCACAGCTTAAGAGTCTCAAACGGCAATATTGCACCAAATTTCATTTGATATGCCTGTAATGCTGAGCAGGGAGGGGGGGGGGGTAACTGCATGCCCCAAGGGGCTTCTAAAGATTGCTGTCATACATTTGTATACTGAGGTGCTGAGGTTTTTGGGTCACTAAAGTCAAAACAAACACAAAAAGGTGAAGTCATGATATTTTACAGAAAAAAATGTATAAAAATTTAAACATGAGATGTAAATTTCACACCCGCTGTACAGTGTGGAAACAATAAATTCAGCTTTGATTGAAAAATAAAAAGGAGCTTAGTAATTAAAATACCCAAATCAACACACAATAAATATGCAGTAGGAAAAGACAAAGATCTGACTCTGGGTAAAAAATTGACACAGAAGAGCTGTCAGTTTATCTATGCACCAAAATTATTAAAATGTGCTATGAAAGTCACAGATGAGATTTTCAACAGGATTGCATGATTTGACGTTTCTGAAATGTATCATTTCTGTAGTTGAAAGGAGAGGGAGGGGGTGCCATCACCCAAAATATATTTATATTTTTAATAGTAAAAATAATGCAAATGTAATGTAAACTGGTTTCAAACCACCTATAATTTCGGTGGGTTCCCCAAACCACACGGTGAGGTGAAATATTTTTTCCAACTACAGCATTGAGAATAATACAATAATATAATACATCAAGGGCATAGTATAATGATAGAATAACTAACATATTCAAAAAATCAGAAATAAATCACACAGCAACCCTGGTGCTTTTTTAATCGTTAAGTTTAATGAAACTGATTTTTTTTTACCTGATCTTTCAGCATTTGTCTTTCTGTTTCTAATTCGGCTATCTGTTGATTTTGTTCAGCAAGACTCTTCTGATCAATGGACATCTAATCAAAGAGTGCAAAAATTAAACGTTATTCCATCAGTGAAAACATATGTTTTTTTTCATGATGACAATTTCTTTGCAAGATAATAAATACCTAGCTAAAACTTATAATGGATTACAAGCTTATAATGAAATGACATACTTGTGCTACAACTGCTTTGTACTTTTTCATTACTTCAGTCATTTCTTCTTCTGCTTCTTCTAGCTGAGTTTGGATAGCACTCTTTTCACGAGATAATTGCAAACCTCGACTTTCACACTACAGAAGACAGAAAAAGTATATATTTAATGGGAATAAAGATTATATGATAAAGTTATATTTCCACATTACTTTACTGTCTACAAATTAATTGAATAAAAAAATAATCATTCTTCTTAATTGAATAAAAAATTAATTATTCTTTTCAAGCAAACTTGAAATTTTAAAAATGCATTAGAAAGATTAGGTATTTACAAGTGTGAAATGCAATTCAAATGTTAACAAAGAGATTAAATTTATTGCACATAAATGATATTATTTTTGATATTAAGTCCTTCAAGGGCAAAAATAGTTGTAGTCGTTACATTGCATAACAAATAGATAAATGATTAATTTATATGTTAAGCAATGTAACAAATATGACTATTTAAGTCTTTGAACAAATTTAAAACAAAAATAAAATATAGTTAAAAATGAATCATTTGGGACAAGATACTAGATATTTGAAATTCAACAACTACAGGTTTTTTTTAAAACTTCTGTTTCGAATTTTTCGCCTACAATTTACTTTTTTTTAAGTATGAACAATAAGAAATTATGAATTCAAAGAGAAATTTAAGAGATGATTAAGTTAGTATTTAGCAAGCATTGAATATTTTAGTTTGATCAAGTGAAAAAAACCATGAAACAGTTAATGACATGGACATGAGATAAATGAAATGGTATCAAGCAATAGTTCAAAAACGTTACAGCTCATTCTCAATTAGAATTAAAAAATATATATATATAATCTTCATAGGCAAAAAAAAAAAAAAAAAAAAAACTCATATTTTTAACGACATCTGAAAGATGAAAATACTTAATGTAAGTCAAACAAGTAATTAAAATGTTGGGAGATGAGATTCAGGCTGAACTAGTCATTTCATGATTCAATGATTTTCCAACAACATATCATGACAAATACATTTCCAAAACAAATGTAATTCTTTGTTAAAAACACTTTTTTCCCTGACAGTAAGTTAATATTAATAGTCCAAAAAAACTAAATAAAATGGGCTGCACCAGGCAAATCTCATTAATTATGTTCAAGATTAGCACATCCAATACACAAAGTAAAACAATAGATATAAACTCGATACAACAAAGAGATTTCTCTTGATTTTTAATCTGAAAACATCAAATTCACATAAAGTCATCCAAAAAATAAAACAAATATTTGAAATTTACTAACTATTTAATGCATTGTATAAAAAACAAAACTTTAAACACAGTATTTTGCACTAGAACTGATTAAGCTGAAATAAAATAAGTCAATATATTTGTAAGAAAGAATAATTGTTCTTTGCTACTAATTTTTTACAAAGAAAACTACGTCAAAACAAAAAATGTAAATTTTTTCACACAATAATGAAGTTTTTAATATTTAAAATTATCTACAAAGGAAAGCGCTTGCAAACCTCATTTTTAACTCTTGTAACTTCTTCCAGTTGAGTTTGACATTCCTGCAGCTCAGCTTCCACAGCTTGACGAGCTTTGACAGCAGCAGCTTTTGCAAATTCAGAATCCTCAAGCTTGAAAATAAGAAGAGAAAACATTATACTACTTCACAAAATTCAATTGCTGAAGTATGGCAGGTTTTTCAATTTGATGTTCGTTTGAAAATAGCCAAGAAAACATCATGAAAAACATTTTAATTAAAAACTGATGAAACAATTATTGATGCTTAATTTTTTTTAATGAACCTCTTGTAAGGATTAAAATGGTTAAAGAAAGATAATAAGATACACATTTTAGATGAAAATTTGAGTGAAGTTTTTATTCAAAAATAAAATTGAAGTGAATATACAAATAAGACCTTATTTGATAGTTGTGGATGAGTAACAGTAATTTAAGTAACTTCTTTAAGATATATTCTTAATGAAAAGAAGAAATAAATATTCACAATTAAACCACAAAAATAGTAGATACACTTTAAGCTAAAGATATTTAGGCATGAAAATAATGTGTTAAAAAGAGGAAATGAAAAACATTCTCCATAACATACCAAAAGCTGTTTTCAACAATTTCTAATTCATGTTGTAAAATACAGCTACAAGAATGACAAATTATATTGCAAAGCTTTAATTTTGCCTAATTTCTGTACATCAGAGTCAAACTGACGTAAGTCACATAATCACTACTTACCACCAGAGTGGGAAAATGGTCGTTAGGTGCTATACAGAGGATTGGACTCTCGTTCCTTTTAACACTGGTAAATTATCACAAAGGATTTTTTTTTTAGGATTACCTTCATGTGTGTTCGATAAGGCATAAGATTCTAGATACAAAGCATTAATAAACAGAAAATTGCAATTTTTTGAACTTATGTTAGTCTGTTCTGAGGTACTGATTTGTCAAACTCTAGCGAAATATAAAAAAACAATAACATAATCTTTACTAATAATAAAGTGGAAAGTCCGTATGTCCGGATCTCTGTTACACACATAGCGGCTCGACTTTTTGGGTTGATTTTCATGAAATTCGGCACAAAATTTGTTCGTAGCATAGCAGCGAACACCTCAAAGCGATTTTTTGAAAATTTGGTGTTGTTCTTTTTCTATTCCAATTTTAAAAGAGCAAATTATTATAACATGGACAGATAAATTATCATAACGTTTGCTTATAACATGGGTGGGAAAATTAACATAGCAAATTGGCGAGAAGTTCATCATCCATTAATATAAAGGCGAACCAAATGACCTTTTAATTTTCTACTACGGGCAAAGCTGTGTGGGTATTACTAGTTAATAAATAATTTAAAACAGGAATCACTTTTAAAAAAAATCAAGAGTAATCTTCATTGGAAATATCTTAACTTTAGATGGAACATAACAAGCACATACCCTTAAAAACACATGAATGGCCATACCTGGTTTTTGAGCTGCCTAATGAGGGTTTTACCGGATTGCCCTTCACGAGTATGTTCCAACATGGATTGAGCATCTCTCAGAAGTGCTTTGGTTCGCTTTAAATCCCTTCTTAGCCTGCGTTCTATTTCTGGATCCTGAGGAGGAGGCTGATCTGATAGCTCATAAATACAACGCTCAAGTTCATGTTTCTGTTTCATCAACTGATGCCTTTCATCTTGTTCACTCTCTAACTGGGCTTCTAAGTTCTTTATCTGCGATTATAAGTGAAGAAAATAAGTGGAGGAAAAAAAAGTGTCACAAATTGATGCACAATAAATCAAAATAATACTTAGAAAAAAAAGAATGATTGAATTTAAATTAGAACCACAGTGCAACTCTGTTATAATGGGGTCAGAATATTTATGAAGCTACAGCCAAGTGACGTTTTAGACAATCATCATTACTGTTAATGGGCAAATGAAAGGACTGAAAATCTTTCACGTCATAACAGAGTTGGTACTATAAACAATGCCACTATAGCCAAATTCAACTGGAGTTTGATTTTTCAAAAATTTACAAAACTTCCCTATGTGACATCTTGGGTATCAAGATACTTCTGTACCTAATCTGGATATATCTGATCAAAACTGAAAATTTGTATAAATCACAAAAATGAATATGTAGAAAATTCCAGCTGTAAAAGAATAGATAAAATTAAAAAAAGATTAAAAGCAAACCAGTAAATTGCATAAGCATGCGCCAAACCTGCAGAAAATACAGAATGGAGATTAAATCATTAACTAAATTAAGCAGATTCTTTAGAACAATGGAAAACTTGCAAAAACCAAGATTAAAAGGGGAGAATCATCTAGACAACTTAAAAAAAAAAAAAAAAAAAAGAAATGAAATCATACGAGTGGTTGATATTCCAACAATGATAAACGATGCAATGTGGTATTTGTTTAGTTGCTGTCTTTGTATATGAAATGAGAAATAAAATAAATATTTAAAAAAACAGGCCAGGATTGGAAAAACTCAAACTTCTCCAGGAACGCTTGGAAAATTATCCTCATATAAATAATTGCTGATGATCGAGTAACCCATGTGTTTCAACAATGAAACTTGTGCCAAGGCATAATAATTTGATAATGTGTTTTGGTAATGTTCAACATGCAGGAAAAGGCTTTATTTTGACAAGGCTAAACTCAATCCGGTAACTTAACTGTTTTTCTGGTAAGATTTTCATTTTAGGAAAATGAAGAAACCAAAACAATTAATGCTACCTACTGGAGTTTAGGGTTCATCCACTGGAGTTAGGATTACAATTTCAACTATCAAAATATCAATAAACAGGCAATGGCTTCGTTCAAATGTAGAAGCAATTTTCACTCGTCATGCCATGACAGGCGGTTTTTTAGTAATAAAATATTCTTAAAAAAGAAAGAATAAATAAAAATTCAAAAAATAAAGTACGACATTAAAACAAAGCTTCAAAAGTTGAGTAGGAAAGTCGACACAGCAAAAAAAGAGAAAGAAGCTAATTAATTTTTTTTTAATTTTTGAGGGGGAAGGGTCCGTACTAATTTTTTGCAGCGGGCCAAGAACTTGCACATCTGAGTCTTAGATTGAGCTGATGGACATATTATTAGAAAAATAACAATATTGTAACAAATTCTGTAAATAGTAATTATTTTTATGATTAATTTGTTGTAATCCGGCTAAATTTGGAGTTTATTCCATTATCTTTCATGTAAAATTGTCTTAGTAACGCAACCAGTAAATAGTTTCTTGTAATGAATATACAACCCTCTTACATTCGAATGAAGTATATGGTCCCTCCATTTCTGAACGATAAGATTTGTGAATGGAATAAAAAGGGAACATCGAGAAGGCTTTCGAATTTTGTGGAAACTTCTATAGGATTTATAAATAGCCTAAGCGCATGATCAAAAACCAGACTGGTCTGCGCCATTGCGCTGAGAGCATGTATTTGGATCTGTGTGTAGTAGCTTTTCTCTGTGTTTTCGCGTATTTTGAAGTAAATACGTGTGTATGAAAAATTATCATATAAGCTTTGTGCTACAATATGATTAAAGTGAAAAACAACGTAAATAAAGCACAAATATTGGAGTAGATACAGCATATAGCTATTTCAAGGCTACAATGGAGCCTCTTCAGCAGTGCAAAAAGCTCACCAACACAACCAAAAGTTGCGAGAGAACTAAATACGTGTGTGACCGTTGAGTTTATGGTGTTTAATTGTTATTTGCTTAATTGCTGATGATTGATTTAGCAGTTGTAATTACATCACCTGTACATAGCTGTAAATAAATTTGTGTTTTCTCAAGAACTGTGTCGTCATTTAAAGAAAGTTTGAAGTTGGCACCGAAAGCATAACAATATTATTCAAATATAATATACTTTTTTGGAGAAGCTAGCTCTTATTTCTTCAATTTCTTCTTCTCTCACAGAAGCCTCTCGTCGGTGTTCTTGGCGCACTTTTTCAAGAGACATCTCAAGCCGTAGTTTTGCTTGTTCCAGCATCTGAACTTGAGCAGCCAACTCTTCAAGTTCTTCTTCTTGATCTCTATTTTTGCGTTCAAGCTCTTGTTTTGCTCGCTTCAATTGAGTTACCTATTGAGAGTAAAGTTTGTACACATTAGATAGCAGTCTAGATTTCATGTAGGCATACCTTAGGGTTCATAGAAAAAAAAATCATCACGAAGTAAAGCAATATCAAATCAACTGAGTTTGAGTTGCTTTGCTGTGTCTCAAACAATTCAAATGGTATACAGTTTTAATGCAGTGCTCCCCTCCCTAAGAATGATACACTGCGTTTTTACTATCTTAGAATAAAACTTGCCTTATTACAATGACTCTTGATCAATTTTCAATTTTTAATTCCAAAAGCTCCTATTATTTATACACTGAGAAATGACTAAATTATGTGAACTCTCATTCATAAGCTTAATACTAAGATCAAATTGAGGAACGTCATATGGTTCGGAAATGTAAAAACCCATATTGAAATCTAGTGAATCTGTCTTAAAAGTTTGTTAATTGAAATAACTAAGAAAAATATGACAACTGATTATTTTCTTTTTTACGCTCTGTACAGTTAACTAAAATTACATTAAATTTGTTACAGTTGAATATCTATTTTGCAGTGCATTATTTTTCAACTAAATATTAAAAATTTTAGCACAATCGGGTCATGCTAATCCAAGAATCCGCTGTCCAAAAATGCACTAACTCCTATTATCCAGGATTTTAACATGATGTACAAAGGCCAATGTAAACAAACTAAATCCCGATCGATGTTAACCTTTGAAGATCACTTAATTATTAATACTGTAATAAGATTATTACAGTATTATCAGTTTTAATACAGATATTAAAACTGTAATATTTTTTACTTAGTAATTAATATTATTCAAGTTAATTAAAAAAAATTTAAAACGTTTTTAAATGTTAGTTTACTAAATTTATTTTAATAAACATATAAAACTATTTTTTCTATGTTGAAATCACAATGTTTTGTTTAACTGCCACTTTAACTGTCAAAATCATGCATGGGTTTACAAAAGAAAAACTGTTCCAAAATCACTTTTTCCCCTTAACTGTTTTCTAAAAAAAACTAAAATGGCTGAAATCAAGGGGGGGGGAGGGAGGAAGGAACAGGAAACATGTTTCCTGCACTATTTTACAAAAAGTGGATAGTAAAAGAAAAAATGTAATAGTCAAACTGAAGTTCATTTAACATTTCGATAGAAAATTTTGGTTCTTCGGAAAAATGGCAGAGCTGAGGGATTTTATTGTAAATGCACATTTATAGAGTGATATGTGCATTGTCAAATAACACTTTGAGTGCATATAGCTGCACAATGGTAATTATACACTAAAGAGTATTATTGATGAATAAATACTGTTAAATAATGAATTACAGTAAGTACCTGGACGACCAAGCCTCGCTCGGCTTTAAAAGAATTATTTTTTGTCAAATTGTGTTTTTTTAAGGTTCAATACTTTTCCAAATATACTTGAAAAGCTTCATGTTAACGAAATATTATGTACTCGACCTTCTTATAACACTAAAGTACCAAACAAAGAAGATTCTGAATGTAATTAAATCAACATTTTGCTTTAAACTATCTGTTACGTTTGTTTCCACTATACAATTTTCTTGTCAGTAATTAAAATATTTTGACCGTAGTTTTGCTATGGTGAAATCGGTTTTTAACCGAATACTTCCTTTCATACTATGATGCGTTTCACGATTTTATCCCAATCGAGAATTTTTTTTTAATAAGTACTTTTGGTTTTTACGCCAGAAAGTGCTACATACAGCATGATATCCATCAAAACTGATGATCCACAAACCATTCCAACAAATGATAACAATTGTCTTAACAAAACATAAACAATCTCAAGACATACCCTTATTCGAAATAAAATTTATATGCGTGATTTAAAAAACATGTTAAACTATTTGAAGTGTAAAAAGAAAATAAATAAATAAAATAAAATAAAATAGGATGGTCAAGCAATAGTTTCACTTAAAAAAGGAAAAATGCCTTACATCGACTTACATAATGCTTTTGAATTTGTTTTTAGCCAAGTGTGTTTGAAATTAGCCAAAGTGGCCAATATCAGGCAAGCCTGGCAACCCTAAGCAAGTATAAAATTTTAAAGCGAGAAAAGACAAATTTTCATTGTTATGGTTGCAAATCATCTGCCTGATGCGTCAATTCACAGTTTACTTCAAGGCTTAACTCAATTTGACTTTATATTAAAAAACTGTTTTTTGTAAAAAATCGCATTTTTACAGAAAAACACTGATGTAGATGAACTTAGAATGCAAAACTACAATTAAATCCAAAATTTCATCCAAATCGTTAGAGCCGTTTCCGAGATAAGAAATATATACATGCCCACAAGAATTGCTCGTTTAAAGATATAAGATATCGAAATGCAACAAATAGAATTACCTCTTCTTCCCCTTTGCTGCTCAATGAAAGTTCATCAAGTTCTCTGTTTAATTGCGTAATTTTCTCATGAAGCATGTCTGAATCGATTTTAGATGCCTGCAGAACAAAAAGGGGGAAAAAATCAGTACTTAATAAAATTTTAAAATTTATTACAGTGTAACCTTGATTTTACAACTGTTAAGGGATTGGAAAAAGTTGTTGTTAAATCAAGTATATTGTTAAGTCAAGTATATCGTTAAATCAAGGAACATAGACATTCAATACAATGAAATGTATCATTAAATTGAGGAAATCATTAAATCGGGTATCGTTAAATCGAAGTTATACAATGAAATGTATCATTAAATTGAGGAAATCATTAAATCAAAGTTACACTGTATAGCTTATTTGAATTACATATGAAATGGTAATATTTTCACAACAACCAAACATAAGCTAATATTCAAAACACAATCATATTAGTTGACAAAAATATTTTCAAGCCAGTATTTAATACCCATCTTAAACTCTGCTTAAAGCAGAAGAAATTTTATGGTATAAAAGCTCAACTGAGTAGGTAAAATAATTCATATATGTAAAGTACACTTCTAATATGAAAAGGGAAAAAACAATGAACATGTATGGAAAGGAAATTATGTATCAGTCACACCTCGTTATCGGGACACCCGGACTTAATGACACTGGAGGTCACGTCACTTTTTCAAAGTCCCGAACTTATGCCATACAGTTTTAATGTTAAGTGGCTCCAGGTTTTACGACAGTTGTTTGGGGGCAACCCCGGTTACAACTTCACTTTGAGCTGCGCAGATTGGATCAAATATTTCTAATGCATCTGTTTTTCAGAAACCCAAGCCTGAATATTTAGCTTGGAGTTTGTTCCTGACTAATCCTGGTTTGCGATTTGTAACATTCAGCAAAGCAACAGGCCAGCTTTGCAGGCTACATGGGGCCACGGGCAGTAGGTTGGACACCATTCATACAGCACACTTAATATTGATTCAAACTTCTAAACACAAAATAGTATGATTAAATTTATAAACATATAAAATATCTTCAATGGAACAGAAACTTACCTGCAGGTCTTGTTCCAGAGAATACTTTTCATGAACTGCTTGATCCTTTTCTCTCATTAATTTTTCTCGTAAGACTCTCTCTTTTTTCATTTCCTCTTGAGCTGCACTCAATTCAGCATCAAACCTAAAGGTGAGATGACGTACACATTTTTAAACTGATTAATATATTAATGTTTAAATCTGATAACTCTTTTCATTTATTATATGCGGAAAATATCATTCAAAGAAAGACCAATGGATAATTTTTATAAATTACATAAAACTTTCATGAAAATTAACCATTATTTTTGAAATATTTTAAAATCAACAAAAACAAAACTCCAGCAAGGATCAAAAATAGAGAAAAAAGATGAAAAGTAGCACTATGAATAAATTAGAACAGTCTTGTCATTTTGCAGTAAGTTACTGCTCTAAGCCAGGGCTAAGTCACTCGATCACTCGTCTGGTGTGCTAATTCAGGGCCATTTGACATTTAAATGTTCGTTTATATTTAAAAATTTCCAAAAAATTTTGTTCCAAAACTCAAATGTCTTTCATATGTATATTAATTGCATAAAACGCTTTTAGTGAGTCAAGGCTGGTTTTCAATAATGTACTACCTTGCGCAAAGCTCCGCATGAAAGTTTTTAAACCCTCCCCGAAATTATTTTTTTGATTACCCCTTACGAAATTGTTTTATAGAGTTCTAGAGAAATTTATAGGCTTTTTATAAGAAATATTCTTTAGAAAAGTTTTGTATAGAAATCTATAGGGAATGCTATAGAAAAAATTCTTTAGAAAAGTTTTCTACAGAAAGCTGTAGACAACTTAGAGCTTTCAAATACAGTTTAAATGTCTTTCATATGTATATTAATTGCATAAAACGCTTTTTGAGTCAAGGCTGGTTTTCAATAATGTACTACAATCCGCAAAGTTCCGCATGAAAGTTTTTAAAACCCTCCCCCAAATTATTTTTTTGGTTAACCCTTACGAAAATGTTTTATAGAGCTTCATAGAGTTCTAGAGAAATTTATAGGCTTTCTATAAGAAGTATTCTTTAGAAAAGTTTTCTATAGAAATCTATAGGGAACGTTATAGAAAAAAATCTTTAGAAAAGTTTTCTACAGAAAGCTGTAGACAACTCTTTAGAAACACTTCTTTAGAAGTGTTGTACGGAAATCATTTAAGAGTCGCAAAGAATATGATGTTTTTGTAAAAATATAAAATCATTTAATTTTTAAGTAAAAATCTCTTCAGCTATAGAGAAACAGTTTGTATGCTAAATATTGCTGGAATTTTATATTTAAAAAAAAACTAAAATCTTGGGGAAATAATGTATGAGAAATGTTCTTTTTCTAGCACAAAATTGATAATTTAAAATATCTAACCGTGCTAGAAAAAAACTAATATATTGTTTGGCATAAACTATTGTTTTTCTATTATAATATTTTCTCCTATATTGTTTTTCTATATTTTAACTATTGTTATTCTTTCTTTAAACTATTGTTTTTTTTTCAAAGAGAAAATATTAAATCCCCCCCCCCCTCTTTTTTTTGCATACATTCCTATTCTTGCCTTTTCTTTATCTTTGGTTGAAAAATAATCTATCAGCAATTTGTTTGCCTTTGTAGTACGCCGAAGAATGCTACCATGCTATGGTAGTGATTCCCCCATCTTTCCCACCACATGTATGCTAGAGTACGTTACTGCCATTGTGGACTTGCGTTGCGCCGACATTTACAGGAGAAATATTTTAAGCCACAATACTTGTAACAGGTAATTTAATGCTTTACTTATGGCACAGTTTGTGTGCATTTTTATTTTTCTAAAACTGATAAGATTTTTTAGACATTTATTTACATTCTTAATTAGATTAAAGTGTATACACTTTTCCATGCCTATAGGTGGTTATTTTTGTTGATGTGAATATCGATCTAACACTTTACTTGCTAGAGAAATTTATATATAAACCTACTGTCTCCTATTTGAACAATATGCTGATCTTTATGACATGTCTCAAATTATAGTTATTGGATATTAACCCCTTAACAATCGAATAATTTTCAAGAAAACGTTCATAAAAGTGTCAAGCAGCAAAAATTTTAGAAATATGTCCTTTAAATATTAAAAAAGGATTTTATTAATCTTTTGTGCAACATAAGTAAAGATTGGTAAATTTTTCTTGTGTGGTGATTTCAAAGCATGAGATATAGAGAGCAACGTCACAATCTGGACAGAAAAACTGAAATTCCTTCCTGCATCTCTGCAATTACATTTAAAATAGACTGGTTCTGCCATCTGGTGCATAAAAAACGAAAATGTATTCTGGGCAAAAGAAATTAATTGGTTTTAATCGTTTCGTCGCCTTAATATCGCACACCTCAGCATCGCAATATCACGGGAGCGAGAAATGGAGGTCGGAACCCAAGAACGGCATTTTCACAGGAGCGAGAGGGAAGGGGTTTAAAATATTAATTTTATCTTAGATTGTTTTTACCCATAGCTTTTCAAACTAATTTTATGTTTTTCAAACTAATTTCATGGTTTTCAAATTATTAAATGATACTAAAATTATCCATGAATTGGAAATTTGTTGGAAATTATTCATTAGGGGGTTGTTGAGTTCAAGAAAGATTTTAATATATTTCTGCGTAATGTTGAAACGTGTTTTATATAGAATGTGATAAGGTTTTATAGTAAACTCTATAGAGTATTCTGTAGAGCGTAAGGAGGTTCTTATATAATTTCTATATAAAATTAATTATGTTTCTATAAATTATTCAATGACGCTTTCTATAGAATCCTATTGAATTATGTCACATTTTTCCATAGGCTCTATAGGATGTTTTCTATAGAAAATCCCTAAAGAATATTTCTAAAGAAAACATCCTATAGAGCCTATAGAAAAATTGGGGCATAATTCAATAGGATTCTATAGGGGGATTATAATTTTTTTTATAGAATTCTATAGAAAATTTTGGTAAAGAATATTTGCCCTGTGCTAATTGTACATTAGCTATCAGTTTGGTTGGCTCTCTTGTCTCCTTTGAGGTTATCGGCCTCCAGCTCAGTTACTTCCTATTCCGGGCTGATGAATGCTAAAAAGCACGAAGTTGCAGTCCTCGATGGAATAACTCAGCTGGCAGTGTATTTTATGAGTCTTACCATATTTTCTAATCAAAGTAAAGAATTTTCCATTTAACAAAGTTTTTCTAATAATAAATAATAGTTAAAAAACACATAAAAAGCAAATGAACTATTTATATTCACAAACCTCCTTTGTTTCTTTTCCAGTTCAACCATTTCTAGTCATTTGCTCCTCTAGCATAAGTCCGCAGATCTTGCAATTCGGCTCCTAATTTTTGTGCTTTTCTTTTTCCATTGTTTGCTACTTGGCGCTCTTCTTCCACATCTTCTAATGCTTCAGCAAGCTAGAATTAGATGAATATCCATATCAAGAACATGTCGCTCAATTGGAAGACGAGTGCCACAATACGAAGAAATGAAATTTTACAGGAAAAGTGATTGAAATTGAGAATTAACTTTTCAGGCAATTTGCATTAAGAAAAAGTAAGTTTGCTGTGCTCTCCAGTGGCTAATATTAAAATAAAAAATCTATCATTATTTTCCAAAGAAGATAATGTCATTTAAAGCCCTTTAAGTGAAAAAAGGAGAAAAATTTAAATTTCGTATTGTGGCACTCTTTTTCCAAACGAGCGATGTATTTTCCTGCATATTATCAGCAGCGACGTACAATCCCACAGGTCTTAAAATTGGCCAGAAGGAAAAAAAATGTTCGTATAATCCGCAGACAATACATGAAGTTTTGATTTAGCATACAATTTTAGCAACTAAACTGAAAATGTGAAGAAGTAATGACTTTTAAGGTATAATCAAAATTAATCTAAAGAATAAATAATGATTTCTTCTTGAAATTGTGATTATAGTACTCTAATTACTTAAAGACAAAGAGTCAAGACAAAGGAGCAATCGGTCTAACCTTGTGCGAATGAAGGCTTCATCGGTACCTGTATATGGTTTATTTTACATAGCCTGAATCGTGTGAAAGGAACATTCAAGCACCGTAAAATAAACAACATACAGGCAGCGGTATCTGTCTCTTTGTGAATCCTACTGTAAATATTGAGGTTCAATGCGCTGTTGTTGTAGCGAAAAAAAAATCACAGACTATCTGCGGCAGCATCAGCATATAATTCACACCTCATTAAGTTTACACGTTTTTAACAGATAATTTGTGGATTATGCACAGGAAAAAACGGTGCAACAAAAGTGAAAAACATTTTTCTACAAGTAAATGTATTTTGAAATGGGGTATTGGTCAACTTATTTCAGAAAAAATATTTCTTTATTGGAAAGGGTTCAAAGAAGGGCACTTAGACTAGTAAGGGGACTTTCACATTTAAAATATGATACCAGACTTAAAAGGAAAAATATATACAGCCTGGAGCAAAGGAGAGTCAGAGGGGGCATGATTAAGTTGTTTAAATTTATTAAAATGAAAGATGTTAATAGGTTAAATTTTTGCACAGAAAGCAGGACAAGGGGTCATTGTTTTAAGCTATCCAAATCTAAGGCTAACTTGGAAACTGGCCGGACTTCCGTAAGGTTGTGGGCAGTTGGAACAACTCACCAGAAGAGGCGGTAATGAGCAAGGGAGTAGAGGGCCATTGATCTTGATCTCATCTCTACATAGTATAAAATGAAGTCTCCAAAAAGCGTCTGTTTTTGTGAATGCGCAAAACTCGGAGCTACCAGGACAATTTCGCTGAAATTTTCACAGTATTTATCTTTTAGCACCGGAAAGGTTTGCAGACCAATGCGAAAAAAAAAATTAGATGAGTACTTCTTTTTTGATTCTAATTTAGGCCTAATTTTCACTTAATTCCCGAATATGGGGGTAAGAAATTACTTGCACGTATTAATATTACATATTGTTAGAAAGGGTAGAATTTTCCGAATTCTACGCATTTTTTTTCAATGCTCTAACTTAATTACGGCGGGAGTTATTTGCGTTTTTAGCTCAAGATTTGTTAGGCTTATCTGAAATTTAGGCACTACATTTTTCATTAAATAAACCAATAAAAAGGAAGGAATTGTCCCAAAGTTTTCTTTTTGACACCATTGGAAAAAGCAACTTTTTTACTACAAATCTATCTCGACCTATGGTTGAAAAACTAAGCTTCTATCTACAAAGGAAAAAAGTTACAAGCGTTTTTAAATGAAGTTCGAAAAATGTCATCTTCATTTAATTGTTAACCATTTTATTTGGTGTTTCTATGGTTACGCTTTTAAAATACATCTTTCGCATTTTCATTTCTTAAAAATATTTTAATATTTATCGACATTGTTTGGGAGGGAAATTTTGCATGGTGTTTTTTTTTCCTCTTTTATTTAAGCCTGATTGTTGAATATATGTCACTTGACGCAATTTTTACTCTCAAGGTGGGCAAAGCAAAGCAATGTAGCTAGTCTTTAAAAAGAAAAGAATCATACCCTTTTATCAGAGGCCTTTTTCAGCATAGATTTTTGTTCCATTTCCTCTTCATGTTGCTGTTGCATTCTTCTTTTCATGATTTCCATGTCTCTAATCGCTCTTTCATATTTTTGTTTATAAAGAGAACTATTAGCTAAAGTTTCAAAGGGTAAAAAAAAAGTTAATCTATTGATAAAAACATGAAAAGTTGTTAAATTTTATGAAATAACATCTAATGTCAAAGTACAAGGGCAAATTAAAATTGAATGAAAAATATTTGTACAGATGTTTCAGACAGTTAATAATTATCAAAATTGGCTCTTTTGTTTTACAATTTTTAATAATCTACAGAAATAAAATTGCAAAAGACAAGATGGAGTTTCCTTTAAGTACAAAAAGGATCTTTGTACATTATGTTCATTCAACAAAATGAACATGACTTGGAACATTTCACTTGAGCAATCAAAGCTTAAGCTTAGAAGCAGTAACTTACTGCTTTTTCCCAAGCTTTGCCCTTAATTCACGATTTCATTTGAGCAATCAAAGCTTAAGCTTTTAAACGAATACTACATCTACCCATTAGGCATGGTTTTAGGGGACCCCATCTCAGCTTTTTGAGCACCAAAATTGCAATCTGACTCCCCCTTCCAATAATGACCTCCTCCACAATATGAAGCTGGATCCACCCTTACCTTCTGCTTCAGCCCTGGCTTTGGGGCTGTAACTTACTGTTTTTCCCCAAGCTTTGCCCTTAATTCATGAGTTGAACCGCACCATGCTGCGGACACTTGCTGGTGAGATAAATTTGTTTTATCTACCAGCGTTTTAGCACTCTCAGCTTCTGACATTTGCCTCCAGCTCCGTTATTCGCTATTCTTGACTGAGGAGTTCTCATAAGAATGAAACTGCAGTCTCAGGATGTGATAACCGGTCTGTCTGGTATAATGCATGTAAACTTATCAATACTTTCATTTAATTACCAGCTTTAGTTTCAAATTACAATTTTACTATTCGTAATGACCATGTATGACCATAGTATGTGTGGGGGGAGGGGGGGGTAGACCTCACATAAGGATTTCAAGAGGGGTGCAGAACCTAAACGGTTGAGAACTCCCGTTTTATATAACATATAGTAAATACCTCAGTTTTTAACCATATTATGAACATTTATTAGAAAGAGCTTAAGTATTCATGTCTTTAGGGGTAACAATTAGGGTTTTCAATCCTGCACAGAATTCGGTCCCGCAGAAATTTGGGATTGTAAGGAGTCAATCCTGCAGGATTGACTTTATTCTTCTAAAAATTAAATTTTTATGTCAAATAGAAAAAGTTACGCTTATTAGGAAGGACTGCTTTTATTACTTGAATTAATCGTATTCTTAAATTCCGTTCAACAATTGTAAAGCACTACAAAGTCAGATCCTAATTAGCAATCATTGTTTGGGTAAGCAAAAATGTGCTGCTCGTATGGGATAGTAAAGGATTTTTGCTCTAAAAAAATGCACTTGATGAAAACACGTGCTGTGTCTCCACTGCAATTGGTTTTACTAAAATTAAATAATTGTGGACTTTAAGAAAAAGATCCGATTTAGGACGTTTAGAAAAAGATCATGGGGGCTCAAGAACTGCAAATTTCGGACAAAAACAATGCACTTGGATGCGTATTTTGCTCTATCCAATTTAACTTGCATTAATAATTTCCTTTGTTGCTTCATTAACGTAGGTCATTGTATCAGTGAATTTGATTCATTGCAGCAAGGGGTGAATAGTGCTTGATTTCAATATTTCACCAAGTCGTAGTCTCAGTAAAAGTGTTTTGATAATTTCGCTAATTTTACCTCTGACTTTAAAGAGCAATTCAAAAACATGAGCAGCTTAACTTAATGCACTGTCATGCGAGTCAAACTGTGTTTCATACAGCTTTCTGTTGCACCTTTTAAAGTCGTGCCGAATATATAAATAATGTCAGATTTTTCACTGTTTTCTTCTTTGAAGTTCACTTTTCGTAGCTTGAACACTTTGAGTGCACTACTAAAGCTTACAGAAGTTCTCCAACATTGCATTTAGGCTACTGCAGTGGGTTTTGGAATGTGTAATACACTTTCTCTATTTTTTGTAAAGCATAATTTATTGGATTTTAAATTTTAGTGATGGTTTTCGAAAATGCTTATAAGTTTTACGCATTTTCTCAATTGTTGAACGTATGAAAACTGAAACCTCCCCCCCCCCCCCGTATGAGAATACCAATTTATTCTCAGAAAAATACACTCTATTTTTATTGTGTTCTTAAATGTTAAATCCATTGTTGGTCATAAGAGACACATAGTTTTTCTTGCTCCTCTTGTAGAATGCAGATATATGAGGAAGAAGATTCAAACTTCAGATGGCTTGTGAAAATAGTCATTTTATGAGCGGCAAAAGTTGGAAAATGCTTAATTGGAAAAAAAGTTGCGGGATTGGGAATACCGCAGGATTTATCAATCCTGCTAAATATTCTGTGGGATTCCGTGGGATTTGGGATCGTCATTTTGGGATTGGAAACCCTAGTAACAATCTTCCACCCCAAGGGTAACAGCACACATCCTTGCAAATGACATTCACCCTCCAAGAGCCAATACTTTCAAATAAGCTCAAAAACCCACTAAAATCCCGCTCCCCCCCCCCCCATTTCTTTTTCAATGGCACAGTCTAAATAATATATGCTAAATGCTTCGGTTTTTAACAACATAACGAATTTCAGAAAGCGCTTACGTCAAGAATGTGCTGTAAACCCTCCCTTGTGGACAGGCCCGGATCTGTGTACTCGCAGCCTCCACAGTGGGGGAAGGAGGGCGCACGGGGGGACGTTGTGTCCGTAAAAGGACACAACGGCCCAAGAAATTGAAGAAAAAATTGGGAAAATAAAACATGCACTAAGATTTATTAACGCTACAATCATACACACTGCTGGCCTCTGGGTAGGGGCCCTACAGATTTCGTTGCCAAAGGGGCCAAAAATTTATAGTTCCCAGCCTGCTCATAGACATCTTTGATTTACTCTGGTTAGACTTACCATATTCTGTATTTTCTGAAAATAAGCATTTGCAAAAATTAAAATTTTATATACCACCTTAAATCATGCATTTAAAAGGTAAATTACTTTGGCCAATAAATTGTTTTTGTTTATGCTTGAATACTTAAAAGCCCCATAAAGGATATTGTTTATTTTCTTATTTTTTTGATAAAAAATAAAGGACTTACCTTCTGGATCATCATCTTCTGAAATATCCCCATTGAGTTCTGGAGTGCGATACACCCTTGACTCCATTATCTCCATCTCCATTTTGTCTGACCTTTGCTGAACTTGACTGTAACGGTTCTGTAAATAATACAACCACGGCACTGTAGTTTCAAAGTTAAATAATATTACGGAAACTAACATGAGACTTCTTGTCAGTTTAAGCATTGTTCATAAAAATATAGCAGCTATAGATAATAAATAGACTCATATAATAAAAAGAAAGGGAAAACAATCAAAACGAGAAAACCCATGTACAGTCAGGGGCATATTTAAAAAATATAAAACAAGCATGAGAGCATTCATGAAAAAAAAAAAGACTCTAGTTTTGAAAAAAAAAAAAAAACTGTGTGAAACCTTATTTTGCAAAAAAAATAAAATAATAATAAAAAATTAATACCGCATTCATATACTTTCTTAAAATAGAGTAAAACGATGGAGATTAATTCTAAAGGAAAGGTATACTATACATAAAGGAGCTTGTTAACAATTTCAGAACTACTAATTCCTGATCGTACATTAACGTTTCGTAAACAAAGCAGTAGCTCACAGGAGATTCTTCTCAAAAAAACGGGCAGAAAAGACTGGTGTAAGGTGAATTTTAGAGCAAAATGTTGGCAGAGTCTACCATCATTAATGTCAATATGTATTAATAAAAATTGAACCTTACAGTTTTAAATGATCAAAAGCCTGAACATTTCGTAAAAAATTTGATAAAAGTCTGAAATTGCGAAAAAAGTCTGAAAAATAATTTATGTTCATACAACTAACAGGAAGGAGTATCAAAGTCTTTTGAAAGACCTAAACTTTATTAGCAGGGCCAGAGCCCGATCATTCTGATATTGACATGGGTCACAGTTCTAATTCAAGGTCCCCCTAGTGCCCCACTAAGATTTTTGAAGACACTGGGCATGAAATTCATTTTATGCCGCCCCCCTCCTATTCCCGCGTATTCTATATAATGAAGCTATAAAACATTTCGATAATTGCATATTAACACAACCATGCTAAATTTGGCAGTACCTCATATCACAATATAGTATTATACATTTAAAAAGTAAAAGAAATATAGTACACGATAATTATATTCGATGTGGTTAATCTTTGCCCGTTGAAGTTAACCGTAAATATCAAAGTTATCTATGATATAACTTTTAATAGTAAATACAGACTAAACTTGGAGTGGTTTTAGGATTTGCAGAGAGATCAAGTTTTTAACAGGAATTTTTATCAACAAATAAGAGCTTTTTTCCTTGTCTCAGCATTCGCTAAAATATCAATGATATCATTGCACTCTAGGTTCTGAGTGAAAGCATCATTTATTTTTAATTAGCATGATAAATTAAGGGGATTTTGGGCCCCTCAGAAATCTAAGAAGAGGGGCCTGTGCCCCGCATGCCCCTGCGGTAATCAGGCTCTGAGCAGGGCTACTTATGTAGTAGTGAAAAAATGAAATGTAATGACCACCAAGTAATAACCGAGTGTGTAGATTTAAGTTTAGGCACTTATGCTGTTGCCAGAGGTTGGCTCAGTTAGTATGAACACTGCTTTTAAACACTTGAGTTAAATATGGGCGATAAAATTTAATTCAGGGTAAAGAATAATCTAGTGTTCTAGTGAAGTGGTTTTCGACATTTTTGAACACATTGTCCTCCCTCTTGCTTGAAAAAATCATAACTTGACACTGGTGAGCATCGATATTATTGAAAACATCAATTCATAATCAGTTATATATGTTGTATATTAAGTAGCAATTTCATCCAGTCACTCTTAAACTAAAAATAAATTAATTGATAAAAAGTACCTTTTTAATTTTTTTTTCTATTCTTTTATTTTTCTAAAACTAACTGATGTGTATTAAAGGGAAATACTTGACTTTGATCATTAACATTCGTTTCAAAAAAAAAAAAAAAAAAATTCATTTTTTGTAGGAATTATTTTTTTCTGGAATTGGGTGGAACTAAAAACACCAACATTAAAAATTAAAAAAAAGTACCTGAACGACTGAGCATCGCTCCGCTTTAAAAGAGTTTTTTTTTTTTTTTTTGTGAAATCCTGTTTTTCTAAAGTTCGAAGTACTCTTTCAAATGTACCTTAAAAGCAAAACGTTAACGAAATATTAAAGTTTTCGCCAATTGTTGAAAATGCTTCCGAGAAACGAGAGATATAAACACTTCATCAGCATTACACTCATTTCACTACAAACACAAAAGTACCAAATAAAGAAGATTCTGAATGTAATTAATTCAACATTTTGTTTGAAACTATCTGTGGCATTTTTCTTTCCACTATACAATTTTCCCGTCATTAATTATAAGATTTTGAACTTGGAGTCAATTTTGCTACGGTGAAAAAGGTTTCTGACCAAATACATTCTTCTATACTATGTTGTGATTCACGATTTTATTCCAATCAAGATTTTCGTTTGGAATAAATACTTTTAGTGTAGTTGGTCACTTTACGCCAAAAAATGCTACATACAGCGTGTTGTCCATGAAAACTGATGATCCACAAACCACTCCAACATTATCTTAAAACATATGTTTTTCGAAATAAAATTTATATTTTTTAACTGATGCAACAAAAACTATTTGAAGTGTAAAGAAGAAAATAAATTAAGACAGTCAGACAATAGTGTCACTAAAATAAAAGCCTAACATTGACTTATATAATGCTTTTGAATTTGTTTTTAGCCAAGTGTGGTTGAAATTATTGAAATTAGCGAAAGTGGCTAATATCAGCCAAGCCTGGCAACCCTAAGCAAGTTTGAAATTTTAAACCAAGACCAGACTAATTTTCATTGTTGTGTTTGTGAGTCGTTTGCCTTACGTGTCAATTCATAGTTTTTTTTTTTTTTCAAGGCTTAACTTAAGCAGATTTTATATTTAAAAAAAAGTTTTTTTTTTCCTTTTTTTTTTGTTGTAAAAAATTGCATTTTTCAGAAGAAACACTGATGTAGATGACCTTAGAATGCAAAATTGCAATTAATTCCAAAATTTCATCCAAATCGTTAGAGCCGTTTCGGAGATAGGAAATTATATATGTATATATATAGCAGCGCCCTCTGAACGGCGGATCGAACCGAATATAAATAGACGGCTGTAGAGAGGCGTGTATGATTATCGGTGGTTATATGCTAGAGTAAACGTTAACTGAATCTTTACCATGCCTCTTCGACGAAAGAAAGCGAAATTTGAGCAAATTTCGGAGTTTGAACGGAGCAGAATCGTCGGCCTTCGTAAAGCTGGATTGTCTTATCGTGCAGTAGCCGCTCGTGTGCAGCGTAACAGCAGCACAATCATGCGTGTTTGGAAGCAGTGGACGGACGAGGGTCGGACAGCTCGGAAATCCGGGAGTGGACCCCGAAATGTGACGTCAGCGTTCGATGACAGACACCTGGTGCGTGCACGGACCGCACAGCTTCTTCTAGACGATTAGCAGCACAGTGGTCAATAGCTACAGGTGTTTCATTGTGTGCTTCATCAATTCGGAGACGTCTGCTGCAGCGTGGGGTGCGCGCAAGGATTCCTTTATATAGGATTCCTCTCACGCAAAACCATCGCCGCCTGCGGCTACAATGGGCCAATGTGCATAGGAGCTGGCGTGCTGATCGGCAGCAGGTCGTCTTTTCTGACGAATTCCGCTTCAATTTGTGGTACCATGATGGCCAAATTCGTGCCGGTGAAAGGCACATTCCGGAGTGCATTATCGAACGCCACATGGACGAAAACGCGGAGTTATGGTCTGGGGTGCTATAGCATTTCATGGACGATCCCAATTGCTACGAATTGTGCGCAATTTGAACAGTACCCGATACATAAACGACGTTTTACAGCCCCAAGCTATTCCTTTCCTGCAAGGATTGCCAGGGGCTGTATTTCAGCAGGATAATGCTCGTCCACATGTCGCAAGGACAGTCAAATACTACCTTTATTCGCAGCAGGTACAACTTCTTCCTTGGCCTGCATATTCCCCGGATATGTCACTGATTGAACATGTGTGGGATTTCGTTGGGCGGCGTCTCGCTCGTGGTGGCCATACAAAATAGTAATTTCTTTCTCTTTTTATTGTTTGTTTGGTTTGAAAATATAATCATTTATTTGTACCATTACTACTCAACTGTGTATTAAATTTCATTCAACTATGATGCTTCCTTCATGGTGTTGCAATTTTCACAAACAGGACTGTATATAATATACACATATATATGTTAGGGTGGTCCTTATTTATATGTGAAAATATTTTTTTCAGAATTCAACAAGTGACGCCCCCTAGTTTTGTGACACTATGATAAAAAGTAACGTGTGCAAAATTTGAACTCGATCGGTCAATAATAACATGTGCCCCTAGGCCGTTGAATTTTAACACTTTTGATAATTTTCCCACAAATCTTCGAGATTTTACTTCAGACCCAGTACATCGTTTCTCCTACGTTTGAAAAATATTTTTACAAAGAGGTACCACTAAAATTAATCTTTTTAATTAATTTACATGATCTAAAAATTTTACATTGAATAAGAATGAAATAATGCATTAGAAACTTGACCTTAATCGTACGCTTTCTTCAACGTATCTCGATTGGGCGCATTTTTCCCCCCGACAGACTTGGACTGTCTGTAAAATAAATTGCTTTTGTGACTCATGTTTGGTAAATTGGTTGTGAAATTTTTCGATTAATTGTGCTCCTCTTTCAGTTGTATCATTCATAACTTTCAGCATTTTAGCAATCTCTCTTCCCTTTAAATAGCTTCCTTCATTTTGCCATGAATCAGGATCAAGTAGGAAAATATCCTTTGGTATTTGTAATACATAAAAGAGTTTTATTGATTTGTAATTGATTCTATAAAGAGGATGATCTTTACTAAGAAAGTATTCCATCTGCTGTTATCTAAAAATTTTTTATAGTCATCTGACACATCTTCCTTATCCGCAAGCATTTTTTGGAGTCGTCTTTTCCTATCTTCGAAGTTAATTTCTTCATCCAATATGGACAAAGCAACAAGTTCATCCCCTAAATTCCATGAGTGGTTTATAAATTTTCCAATCTCTTCTTCTGCTGCATGTTTGTCATCATGTTTGTACGCTGTTAGTTTTTTAGACATTATATTATTTAAAGGATCCTCGATTGGGTTAGCTGCGAAAAACCATACCTTCAAACAGCTTTTAATTGTAAAACCAGCATTTAAGTTCAGTTACTCTTCATGTAAGATCAGTTTAAACCATTTCTTAATATATAAATTTTCAAACACAAATTACTTTTGCCACCCATCTGGCTCAGGTATATAAGCTCTAGGGTGCCGAAAACAATTACCTCTAAGAGGGACTTCACCAAGAAATATTATTACAAGTTAAGAGAATTCTATTAATCTTAAAGGGAAAGAGGACTTTCATAATTCCGCTTTTTACGAACAATAATATGTCATCAACATCGTCTTTTAGAATTTAAGTGGTATGCGACCTTGATTGAAACATTTAAAGTTCTGAATGATGGAGATCCTTCCGCAAAACTTTGAAGCGCCTAAATAATGAAATATTGGGTCTAGAACTAAGAAAGGCAAGAACTTTATAGACACACTCTGCAGTACGATTTGAAGTGCATGATGATGGCAATCCAAATGTAATATATCACCGTTCAATTTTTGCTCTAAAAAATTGCATGCACAATTTATACGGCCGGTATTGCAAACCGTTGTTTCAATTACTACAGCTTGAACAGTTAGCAATAAAGAGCCATCATCAAAGATATCATATACAACTGAAGAAATTTCAAGTCCAGTACCTGAAGGTATCTCAGGAATTCCGAGTAGCTGTTCAACATTGGGACCTGAAGATATCACGGTAAACCTATTGGCGTTCTTTTCCTAGTTACATCTAGAAGTAGCTTTGTATCCCAGTGCATAACTACAAAATCTAAGCTTAGATTCATGAAATTCGATTTTACCTCTCGAAGATTTTACCTTGCTCTCTCTCTTCAGGGATGTACGATTGATCACAATGTCATTTGATTTAAACCTACTGCATCTATATATGCTGTTAATATATGAACATCAGCAGTTTTATCCCTAATATGGCATTTCTCTAAGAGTGCTAAAAGGCGAACAATTAATAGTTGTCAAGCTTTTTTGCGTTGCGGTAGAACAGATGAAGAAACAAGATTCAACAGGTTAGGATCGATACCCATTTCGATTTCTAAATCTTGTGAATCGCAAGAAGAATTTGATGATAATGAAGGACTATGTATTGAAATAGAAGAATAATAATTTAAAGTATAGATTTGTACTTTTCATTATTCCGATCTGGATTTTTTTTTTTTTTTAATTCATATTTCGGATATTGAACATATAGTACATTTTTATGTTAAAGTAATCGAGGATTTTTCGAAATTTATATTTTAAAAATTAAAAATTTCTTAAACATTTAAGTATATTTATAACTAAAGAACAGAAAATTAAAATATAATTGCCATCAATAATATTTATAGCATTGAAGCCTAGCGACCCTATTTGTCACACCCATTACAGACAAAGGAAATTTTGTAAATCTACACTCTCAAAGCCTGGAGAAATCAATTTGTTGTTGCCAAAGAATCATTCATTAATGGCTCTTAGAATCCTTTGGGTTAATCTTGGTGGAAAGAAATGTTTCCCTGCCGCTTGGTTTGGAACGAGCGCAGAAAAGCGAAATGCCTGACCCAAGGCCATTGGTGTACAAGTACATGTACCCTCTGTTCGGTCTGTAAGTAGCAGCATCGATTGAGACTCAAAATTACTTTTAATATAAAACGTAAGAGTATTTTTTACATAAAAATGAGAAAATCCGGATTTTTTTTCTTTTAAACTCAAAAAAGGGGGCACTAGGGGCACGGGTCATTCATGGATTGACTTAAACTTTTGCAAGAATCATTTATTTGTATAATGGAACAAATTTAGGGGGCGTCGCGTAAAATATCTACAACTTCAAAAATAAAGATCATCCCAATATATATATATATATATATATATATATATATATATATATATATATATATATATATATAGTCAGTCACAAGAATTGCTCGTTTAAAGATATAAAGATTTAAAAAAAAAAATTAAAATTTATAAACTTTTCTGCGATGAATAATAACACACTTCTGAAGGTTCAATCAAGGTGTGAGGAGCAAGCACCTGAACTTTAATTTGTTACGTATTATTATTGACCTAAATATGAAGATAATTAGATCAACTGCAATTTTTAAGAGCTGTTATCAAGTTATCATTCACTTCAGTTATCAGCAGGGTTGGTATAAAAACCGTTTTTTTAAATAAACCAAAAAAAAACCCCGTTTTTTTACAATTTTTATTACTATTGGTAAGAAAAACAATTTTATTTTAGGAAAATCATGAAGATTTTATATATTAATTATTAATGAATGTTTAATATTCATATTTGTAACTAATTACTTAATAATTAAATTAATTTGTAATTAATTTAATAATTAAGAGTAAAATCTTGTAATTTCATTCCCTCATACTTAAGAGATATCTGTAGGAGAATATTGTTTGAAAACCTTTTAACTATTATAAAAAATACAATGCGTAAATGGGTCTCGGTATAAATAATCAAAGAAATAATTTATTGCAATCGTTCGGACATTATTAATTACAATTAACCAAGAATTAATTCTTGCAAATTTCCTCATAATCATAAATATCTACTATAAATAAACAAAAATGAATTAAAATCATGCATTCTTGAACATGAAAAGTATTTCGCAGTATCTACAAATGAATCATACATGTAAGTCTAATGTAGGTGCATTATACAACTTTAAAAATCATAAGATCAACGCATATTTTGCTGTAAGGTTAAAAAAAAGTTACAAATCAAGTAATTTATTTACCTAATGTATCAGTGACAACAATTACAGAAACTGGATAAGGTAGATTTCAGAAAATTATTGTTATCCATTGTAGATATTATCTCTCTTGGTTTAACGCATTTAGGATTACAATTTTTTCATCAAAGAAAAAAAAATCATTTTAATTAAAAGCCTCAGTACAAACTCAAATGAAAATACCTTTTTAACATATTTTAATGATGAAGACTGTCATAAAAATTAATATTTATTTATTCTTCTACCATTCATACATGAGATTTCTTTTATTATATTAGGATCCCCCCCCCCCCAAAAAAAAAGTTCTTTTAAAGCTGAAAATTAGGCATTACCTTTTTACTACCTTTTACAAAAAAGGAAGTATTTTATTCGCGAAATAATTTTCACTCAAAAATCGACCTTAATTTCCATTTTACTCAACCCCGAATTAATATTGAGTTTTTTTTCGACTCGACCACACGTGGATAAGTGCCTAAAAACGTAAGACATGCGAAATATCCATTTTGACGATTCCCAAGTTAATTACAACGAGTTTTCTCGTGACGTCTGTATGTACGCATGTCGCATAACTCAAGAACGGTATGTCCTAGAAAGTTGAAATTTGGTATGTAGACTCCTAGAGGGGTCTAGTTGTGCACCTCCCCTTTTGGTTGCATTTGGTTGTTTCTAAAGGGGTCTTGCCTCTTTTTGGGGGGAAATCATTGTTACTTCGATGTAAACTCAAGTGGTGTTACAATTTGGCGGACACTTGGCGAATTATCGCCAGTCTTTTGGTCGCCAAATTTTGTCTCCAACTTGGCGATTTTTTTAAAATCTGGTTTTAATTTGACCACTGTTGGTGATATTTAGAGAGCAAACTATTGAATCACATCAAAATTGCCAATGATGTTAAAATGACATTAAATTGGAGTAAAAGGAAGTCATGTGTGTGTGTGATGCACACATCAGCTTATTTTTTTTTTTATAAGAGCACAGAGTTATAATGAATGTTTTTTTTTCATAATTTTATACATTTTCTTTTCTTGCTCTGACTGCATCGTCTATAGGGTATGCAAAAAGTGTGCAAGTAAACACGCACAGTGCTTATTCTAAGTGTTCCGGAACTTCTTTAATTGTTTTTTTCCTCTTCTCATTTAAATAGTCTAGTGTTACGAAATTTTTACATATGCATCGCTCCAATGGTACATAATCTATCTCAATAAATCTTAAGTAATCAAGCAAATAAGGTAGTATATGAAGTTGTGGTTGAAATATGTTTTTTGGACAAGTATTTTGAAATGCAAAACACTGAAAAAGAATGATAATTAAAAAATTATAAAAGAGCTACTTATATTTTTTTTTCTATGCCATTTTAGAAAAACTTAGTTGGTCTGCCTTGTATATTTATGTATAGAAAAGTTGCATAGATTTAAAAAAAAAACTATTTAGCAAACTTAACCTTAAAAATATGTTTCTAAATTTATTAAACCTGTAATTTGTCTATAAAGATTTGCTTGCTTCTTTGCATTAATTAGATTTTACTCTTTGAAATGATGTTAAATTTTTGAAAACATTTGGGAAAAAAACAATGAAATTTTTCAAAAAACATTTTTGAAAAACCACATGGTTTATAAAAAACCACTTGGTTTAAACCGTGGGTTTAAACCGTGGTTTAAACCAAACAACCCTGGTTATCAGAATGAGGCACTGAGAAGCAAGGGGATATCAGTGGACATTTTCAAGTTTTGAGTAAAACGCATTTAAAGATAAGGTCTTAGGTAGGCTTTCACTGAAAAGTTTTTCTAAATCATGCTGTTGTATAACAGAACCTACCAGGGCTACTAGTACTATCTCTTGCCCCAAGTCAGAGGAGAGGTTCACTTACCATTTCTACTGTTTTATCTCCAAATTTGTAATTTTGCCACTTTCAGCCCTTTGCTTCTCACTACCTCAAATAATCTTTAGATTGTTATTATTATTTTATTTGCATATTCTTTTTCGATTATCGATTATGTGATTATACTACTCCTGATGTTTCATTGCGCAATTGTGAAAAAAAAAAAACCTATTTTTATTATTATTATTTTCAAAATGTGTACAATTGGGGAGGGGTACAAACACCTTTCTTTTATCTTTATCAGGTTAGATGGCAGAAGTGAGAGAACGAAAAAAAAAAAAAAACTTTAGACGAAAGGGGGGAAAAAAACTTCACACACACACAAGGAGATAACATGAAAAAGAGCGAGGAACAATAAACAATGGGAAAATTAGCTTGGTTCAGAAGTGCTTACGTTGCGTATCTAGTTCCGTACTCACTTTGTAGATCAATGCATCCTGTCCACAGATATTTGTCAAAAGCGGAAAAACCAGAGACATACAGTATAAAATATTTCAATCTTTAGCAGCTTTTTGCTGAACAATATTTTTATGTCAAAATTTATCGGAATTCAGCCGTATTTTTGACAAAGTCTTCTGTCAAGAACATCAATGATTTTGAAAAATTAACCAATTAAGAAAGTACGCTACATATACACTGCCGTTGAAGTAAAAAGGCAAATTTTCACATACAATATCTTTTCACCATAAAACCATCTAAAAATTTATAGCGCAAAAATTTTCCAAAATTTCGATCTATAAACACATCAAATTTAAAAAAAAATGTATCAATTTTGTTCTGCAATCGCCGAAATCACACATTTATAGTAAAACAACCATCCTTTTAAAACTAATTGATTCTCGCCCCTCTTAACTTTTCCTTAAGTACAGTTCACGACAGCAAAAAATGGGTCATATTAACGTAATAAACTACTGCAAAAAATATACAAGTACAAAAAATATCGATCCTTGAAGTGGAAATAGTGAACAATCTGAGAATAAACAAAAACAATCTGAAAAGGGGAATTAGAATTTATGTAAAATTTTATCTTTTGGAAATATGGAGTAATCGCTAGGCCGAATTCTTGATTGCTTACACTTTAATTTGTCAGAAACGAACACACAAGTTTTATACTTTAACTAGATCGACATAAATATATGTTGAATATATCAATCAGTAATGGCGAACACATGACACGCGAGCGCATTTTAGCTTACATGCACAGCTAGCAGTAAAAAATAAATAAATAAATAAATAAACGCATACTTCAGTTTATAAATTCGAAAGAAAAATATTTAAAATTTATTACAATTTTTTTTTTTTTTTTTTGAAAAATGAAAAATTATTTATTGAGAGTAGAGATAGGGCAAACTTTGTTGAAATCATTGATCATAGTGGGTAAGATTAGATAAGTGGGTAAGCAATTTGATGTTTTTTACAGATCTCTGTTCATATGGATGAGCTGAACTTAAATGGCGAGATTTCGACGAAAATACTGATCTTATGTTTAGATACATGAAAGCTTTTGAATGTGAAATTAATTTTTTAATGAGAGATGTGAAACTAAAACTAGTAAGTATTTTCTTCTGATGAAAATGTATTTCAAGAAATTTCATCACAGCGAGTGGAATACTTATGTACCAGAATATAGTAAGATAGTTATATGAACAGTTCAGAGACAGATTCAACCAATCGAGAAACATAAGAGCAGACCATTAAACACTTCGGAAATAAAAGATTTTAAATGGATGCAGATTGATTAGAGATGAGACTTGCAGATCTTCAACATTAGAATCCGGACATGCATTTGTCGAATTAAAATCAACACTCGAAAATCCGGAACGAAGTCTTTTGAATAACGAAAAATAGTGAGATTACGAAAAAATAGAGTGCTTGCAACAGAATACGTGACCCTCACGAACGTGAAAAATACAGTGGTCTTTGTTGGCAATTATTTCTCCAGAATGTTTTTATGAATCTTAGTTCTAAACCGTTAAAAACCTTAAAAAGAACATAAGAGTTTGGCTAACAGATGCAATTAATGGCGATCGCTTGCAAGGGTGGATGATCCATTTTCCCCCTTTTTTTGGGAGGGGGGGGGGTCATTATTAGGAAGGGTGGTCAAAGTGCAATTCTTAGGCCCAAGTACGGAGTCTGGTGGTCATGATCACCATTTCGCCCCAGGGGTGCCAACCTGGGGGGAGAATAGTCATGGCGCAGACTGTACCATTGAAATTACTACGGGGGGGGGGGGGGGCTTTCGAGAGGTATTGCTTTTTTGGGTGGGGTGCGCTCTTGCTCTTAGTAGGGGGAGGGGTGGGCCACTGCTCCCCTCCTCTTTGATCCGCTGTTGCTTGCTTGGCTTCGAAGAGCATCAAGTATGAGCTAGCACCATAAAACTGGCAGACCAAATTAAATTGGCCAAAAATTCACTAATTTCTTGTTTTTCATACCGATTGAACATCATTGCTTTTGCATTGAAATTTGAAATGCATAGAATCAATATCGAGCGTTTAAAAAAAATGAATATAGCATTCTCGTTTCGCCGTTACAAAGAACACCTTTTTAAAATGGAAAAAAAAAAAAAAAAAAGCTACAGTCAGCTTGCGATAACTCGAAGTCCCAAGGGATCGGCAGAAAACGTTTAAGTTGTTGGTAGTTCAAATTATGGGAAGTTCCCAAAGCTCTCTCAAGTGTTTGAGAACCGATGAAAACTTCGAGATGAAGGTATTATCAAATTATCGAGAGTAGAATGTATCTGTGCATTTAATTTTGTTTTCGAATTCCAGGTAAAAGGGTTCCCATTTTACTGCAAAGACAAAAAAGAGTATCAAAAAAGACAGGAAAATAAGAAGAACGTGCTCCAAAACGAAACTGATAAAGAGTGAAAACAATTTCCCTCCCTAAGAAACATCAAAATCTATTAAGGTGGTTTTCAAAATGGCGAACAACGGCAAATAAAACGATGAGTAATGCGAATCACCCATTCCATTGTTTAAAGCAGTACCTCATTTGTTTCCCAGACATTGAAAATTATTTTAAACAGGAGTATGAATTTATATTACAGTTTTTTTAGAGGAATTTTTTTCGACCACTCTTTCTTGATGACTTTCTGTTAAAATAGCCTTTTAAATTCTTCGATGTCCCCCTCCAGTTTCGCCGATATGAAATCCCCTACATCCCCTTGTTTCTCAGTTTCAATCATACCTTTTGATACATTAAAGATGGGAGGAAATTTGTAATCTCGGTGCAACTGGGGATAAACTGATTCTTCATAGTTGGGTCATTCCATACGAAATGAGCAAAATTCGCAAAAAAAAAGTGGTGGCCGCATGGTAACAGATTTTTATGAAATCTGGTATACAGGTTCCTTTTATGCCTATATAAAAATATCTAAAATATTTTTGCTTAAAATTTTTTATTTGAATAGTTACATGCGATTGAAAATTGGTCAAATTGAACAGCATTCTCATAAATGTTACATGTTGCACTTTTGAAGGCTTGTATCTTATTAACTATTTAATGAAAACATGAAAGTTATATGTTGTTGCAATCTATGGAGTAGGGTAATTGATCTGATATCAGTAAAATTTTCAAAGTTATTATAGTTAACTTTTAACCGAGTTTCAAAAACTGAAAATATTTCAATTTTCTCATAATTAAGCATTTTATTTTTTAATCTCAATCTTTAAGGAATGCATTAGCATTGATGAAATTAATACCCAATAATGTGCTAAGTATCATAAAAGAAATACCTTACTTTTGAAGTTGTACTTTAACTCCTTTGTCTTCAAAATCAGTTTTAAACTTAGTGACATTTTGTAAAATGTTGATTTTCCCCTTCACATACACACAAAAATTCAAATGAGGGAAAATTCAGACAACTTTAAAATTTTACAAGATTATAGAGCTGTGTTTCTATTATTTGCTTGAAGAAACTCGATATTGGTTTTTGATTTCCAAATGTAAAATAAGATTCAGAAAAATAGCTTTTTTTTTTGGTTTTATGGGTCAATCCATACATGGTACAACCCATCCAACAATCCATCCGTTCGACGGATGGCGTCGACCATTTTTATTTATTTATTTATTTTTTTGAAATTCATATCCCTTAAAGCTGCATAAGAAAGATGTTTAAAAACCACTCTAATTTTTTCTCTCAACTGGACCTTTGATTTTTTAGAGGTCATCAAAAGTGATTTTCGTAGTCAAAAATGGGACTTTTAGACCTTTGCATTTTAGCCGAAATCTATTTGAATTACATTTATGACAGTTAATTTAACGCTTTGATGTTAAAGTGCATAAGTTGATAGTCTTACACGCTGAGTTACGTAGCTGTAAGTTAATAATTAAAATAATGGCAACAGGTTAATGTTCGAGGCCAAATGTAAAAATTTTACTCATTTCAAAAGGGGATAACTCACGTAGGGGACGGAAACACAAAATGAAATACGACAAAAACTAATCCCTGGAACCATGCTAAAAAGAATATGTAACTGTTGCTGTGTGTTTGTGCACCCTTTATAGATTACAACCCCTCAAAAATCGGAAAAATGACGAAAATGACATTTTTAGACCCCTATAAACCAAAAGGGGATGGAATTAAAAATAAAATTTCCTGGCCAATTGAATATTCCGTTCAAGTACTATACATGTTATACATATTGTTTTTTGTATTTGGTTTGTAAAAAAGATACAGGTCTTTGAAATTAAGCAATTTTGCTAGTCAATTCACACACTAAAACAGAAATAAAAAGTGTGAAAACGTCATGGCACCTTCTTAAATTACGTATATTGTGCCCTATATAATACATTATACTGAAAAAACGTATTGTAATTTTCAAAATAATTATTTTAATTTGAACATGAATGAGTAGTTTATACTGTATGGAACCTCTGGGCAATTCCATGATAAGGTCAGCCAGATGATCAAATTTTCAAAATTAAAATTTGTAAACAAATGAGGTGTCATTTTAAAGGTAAAGAGTTGTATATTTTGAAATGCCTGTCTAAAATTTGATCACTTCAGTTATAAATAAGTTACAGCAGGTTACACCAAGGTCAACATCTTGAGAATTTTCAAACCATATTTGGAGACTCTCGAAGAAATTCTGTTTTTTCCAAAAAATACATGCTAATATTATGAATTGAGATGAATAACCATTTAAAGATACAAAATGTTGCTGGTGATGTTGCAAAAATGTGTCAAAATTTAATTCATTTTGATTTGTAAAAGAATTCCTCTGGGGTACATTAAGTGTTTTACGTCCGACACCAAAATGGGCAGTTAATTATGCTGAGCCAATAATTTTAAAGCTACATACATGCATTTTTGGGAACAAAGTAAGAATTTCAATCTCTTTGATGTAACGTATTTTCATTTTGTAACAAGTGAATATTTTTTACTAAAATCTTGGTGTCGGACGTAAAAAAATTTTTACGTCCGACACCATTTACGTCTGACACCGTTACATTCCTTTAAATAACATATGTTTTCAACTGTGTTTCTCCTTTTTTTGCCTTTAATGTCAAAGTTAAAGTGAAACATGCATAAAAAAACAACTTAGTGAATTTATTGTATGTACATTTAGAGTTGATAGGGGTAAGTAGGACCCCTTTTGAGAAAAGGTGTGTTGAATGAACGTAATACAGTTGATTGAGATCAATTTTGGCAAATTTGCCAAAACTATAAGTGTAAAAGGAAATTAGAAACACTAAATGACTGCGTCTATATAAAGTTGGCTAAGGAAGATCCATTATCAACATTCAACCCATATAAATCTTGATTTATATGGGTTGAATGTTGATCTGATGTAAGTTTCGAAAAAAACTAATCACCAACTTTTGTAGCTGAACTATCAATTCCTACTAAGTCATCATAGTTGTCTTGTATTTCACTAATACAAATATTTCATCAAAGTTGCTTTTGATTTTCAAATCCTCACTGTTAGGGGGGGGGACTACTTACCCCATAGTGTGGGGACGTCTTATAGCAAAATTTTACGGAGTAAGTGGGGCCCCTCCTCTAAAACAGTTTAATAATATTTTACTCAAAAATTCTGACTGCAGTATGCACTTTAAGTTAAACTGTACATGAATGTTTAATGATCATAAAAAAAACAAATGCCAACCGGGAAACACTTCTTTGAAAAATGCTGCTTAAACTCACCAAAAAATATTGTTCAGATTTTTTTTTTTTTTTGACTAAGTTCTCTGACCTAGAAAAAAATTCCACTTAACCCAAATATATGCAAAACTAATCACTATGATGAACCATGACATGATCAATGTAAAGAAGTATAAAAACCATATGGATATTTCAGTTTTTGGGGGGTGACTTACCCCAGTGTCCCATTTCCCCCAATCAACCCTACTTTTGAATTTACTTGGTAAATTTTGTTTCAGTGTATGTAACCTATAATTTACGTATTTATAACTGTAATCATTGTTATGTATTTACATTTAAGAGCAATAGTTTACATCCAATATGAACAATTTACGTCCGACACCAAGCTAAAAATATTTTTTTAAATAATTTTATTCCTTATAATATCATTTGAAAACTGTGATATATGCTTCAATCATAAGTGTACTTTAGAATTATGACGTTTTTAAAATTAAAATGTAAGCCAATTCACAGACTTTTAATAATTTTTAAGAGAACCATCAATTTTACTACTTGTGTGTTTACATCCGACACAAACTCTTTAATTTTTTTTAATTTATACTTTAGAAATCTATTTTGATAAACTAACATGATTTTTTATTCAGTGGGATGTAGTAAGTATCTTGTAAATAAATTTGATCATTTTGGAACAGTTTATATTTGGTAAATGGAATTAAAACTGAGAAATTTTTCTTCATTTTTTACGTCCGACACCATGGAATTGCCCCTGTATGGATTTACCCTTATGTGAAATTACGAGAATTCAAAGAATTGGATAAACAACTAAATGATGCAAAAGCAAGTAAAACTAGCATTTTTTTCAATTAAAAAAATTTACATATCAGACTGTACTTCATAAACATGCTTTTGAGAAAATGAAACACGAAAGAAATGGTTAGTTTTGCTAAACTTACAAAATAAAAAGAAGTAATTAATGAAATTTTACCTTAGTTCAAGTTACTCTAGTAACAAAAATACGCTGATACCAATGATTAAAATTTAGTAGCAGCTAAAAGACACTTCAATATGTTATGTAAAAAAAATTAAGTAAATTTAGAGCATTCCCTCATCTTCAAAAAAACATCTGAAAAGGAGGAAAAAATGAAATTTTTGGAAATTTTCGATTTTTTAAAGTACAATTTCGTCATCAAGAAATTCACAAACAGTTACTAAATTAGAGCAGATACTTAGTTATTTATAGTTTTTCAATCTGAATAATTTTTATTTTTATTTTTTCATTAAAAGAGCTAGAAGAGTGATTTAAAATCTGTAGAAAATTGGCAAAATTTCAATCTTTGTTATTATCTCAGATTCAAAAAAAGATCCGAATAAATTTTACTTTGCTCTTTCTCGATAGAGAATTGTTTATAGAATGCGGAAATATTTATTTTTTAAATGTACGTTTATAATTTATGGAGTTATTGAGTCACAAACTGGTAGCAATGGACTCTGAAAATTTAGGCTTAGCGTAAGCATCAACTTCTAATTTGAATAACAAAGCAACAAACAGTTTTTAAACTTCCATATTTTGCATTCCCTCATAGATATGTATGGTCTACTAAATAAAAGTTTTCATTGAAATCTGTGACATGCCAGCCGCAGCTGATTTGCTCATTTCGCATGGAATGACCCAGTTAGTACATTTTCTAATTTCTTGCGGTCCAATCTGCTGAAACAACACAACAATATTTTTGGGTTTGGTTTTACCGCCAAATTCTTCTCATTGGCAAATATGTTACGGAAGGCCAAAGAAACCAAAAATACACGCACTAAGAACTTATAAGCACCGATTGCTTCTCAGGAATGTTTAAAAATAAAGCATATAAAAGAAAATTTACTTACCGAAATGTAGTGTTAAAAGTTTTGCAATGAAATAATAACTTTCCAGAATCTTTCTTCCTATTCCTCAAAATATTTTTGTTGGGTAGCTCACAAAGCGTGTATAATTGTTTTGAAACGCAAAAGGCAAAAACAGAAATAGTCACAGAAAAAATAATTTAACCTGTTCCGAATTAGTATTTCTTTTATATGTAAGGAAATGTCTTCCCCACCTAACCCATTGCGATTCCACTCTCCAAAAAAACTTTTGTTCCGCAGGAGAAACGAATAAAAAATACAACACGCTCGCAACTGGTACGTAGTTGAGGTTGGTAAACCAACTTCCTATCGGAAATTTCTGGAAATTCAATATTTTTGCCAACTTTAAGGGTGGAGAGGCGGGTCATGTGTCTTGTGGTTTTATGGTACTCTCAGGGTTCCTATTCAATATTTGCTTATATTTCTCTCTTTTTTTTTTGTGGGAAACGCCATAATTTTCTCAACAATTCATAAAATTTTATCAGGAAAGCATCAATAACTAGTATGTTGTGGCCATCACGAAACTTTCTTCTATATTTTTCCTTTTTCTGATCCCTCCCCATGCTTGACGAGGAAGCAATATTCCTAACAAAAACAAAATTACACATGCAAAAACTTGACGACCATCCCAATGTCTGAATTATTGCAAAAGCAAAGCAAAGAGCGAAAATTGAAAGTTATTTTAAAAGCCTTGCTTGAATTAATTACAAATATTTTATTTGTTAACAAACATAAGATGGCAACAGTTAAAAATTTTAAATCATTGAGATAATATTTCCGATCATTTCCATACAATTAAAATCACGAGAAATACGCAGACGACAATCTATTACGATTTATCTTTCTTATTGTTGCATTAATAATAATATTTTTATTCGCAAAAAAAAAAAAAAAAAAAATCAACACCTCTTGGAGCGATCGGCGTCAAAATTAAAACAGAGCCTGTTTACATATGGATTCACATATATTCCAAATTTCAACCAGAACGTAGCATTATTTCTTGAGATAGGGCACTCAAAATGGAAAAAAAGAACGGGTGATTGCGCTACCCCCTTTTTAGCTGTTGACACAAAAATAAAATCAGTTCTTATACCCACTAAGGGCTACTTGCCGATAAATTTTTCTTTCATTCCGTTCATTATTTCTTGAGATACAGCAGTCACAATTGACGACAAAAAACGTTCTATAGCTCAACCCCCGTTTGAGTTATTGACACCAAAATTGAATCAGCACCTGTTCCTGTTAATACCAACATATGGACCAAATTTTGTTTGATTCCGCCCGTTACTTCCTGAGGAATAGCAAGCACGCGTAACTCGAAAAACGTCCCATTGCTCCACCCCCCTTGGAGGAATTCGCGCCAAAAACTAATGGGCACAAGTTCACATAGGGGCACATATGTGTACAAAATTTCGTTCGATTTCATGCGGTAGTTTTTTGTTGTAGAGCGGCCACAAAAAACTGGTCACACACAGACGTGACACACGTACATACACACACACACACATACATACACACACACACACAGACAGACAGACATTTTCCAAAAATGGTCGAAATGGACTCAGCGCACCTCAAAACGTACGAATCCGTCAAAATTCGAAATTCGAAAATTTGCACGAATCCAATACTTTCTTCTATATATTAGATATAGAAGAAAGTAAAAAAGCCAAGGAAAAAAAAAAAAAAGAAAACATAGCGTTTGGCGAAAAATAAACAATTCACATGTGGCGATTTTTTTGAAAAAATTGACTCACTTAGTTTTTTGTTAAGCATTACTTTTATGAATTGCATCTCGCGAGAGAAAGCATTTTTAGCTCAGTTAGTATGACGCGAAGGTCTTTGGTTCGATCGCCCCATGGGTCACAGAATGTTATTTCCTCCGCAGAGTTCTGATGCACATGAATATGGAAATGAAATTCCTTGCAAGCTTCTGAACTACAGTGCGTTCAGAATGTTCTACAATACCGTTCTTGAATTGATATCGAAAGCGAAAATATTTTAACATGACAAATCGCGATATAATTTAAAAAAAAAAAAATCTCTCAAAATTATAGGTATCTATTTCAATTCCTTTTATTTAATCACGCATTGTGCTAATGTCACAGGTTCGTCATTTAGGACGTTCAATTGTACCTCCATGGCTTTGAAAAATTTCTGCTTTTAAATAAAAAGTGGATGTGGTTTTTGTTATTTTTTTCGATAAAATTTGAGTTGGGGGGGTATACTCCTTCCCACCTTTCCTGGAAAATTTTGAAACAACGGGCCTGGCATTGCGTCTGTAGACAAAGGCCCATTGGCTGAGTTAGAGCGCCACCGCCGCGGCCGTTCTAATAACGTGAAGGTCTTGGGTTCGGCCGTTCGGTCTCCCTATGGACCAGGAAATTTCGTTTCTAGAAATGACTTTCTTTTCCTCGGGAGAATTCTGATTCAAACTTAAAAGAAAATATGATGTAAAACTCATTGCAGGGTTCTCAGGGGTGCCCACGACCCCTCTCCCCTGAGTTCACTCTTAAACACCGCGAAGACTTCCCTAAAAAAAGAAAAAAAATACCCAAGAAAACGTCCCCCCTAAAAAATTTCAATGGCGCAAGGGTCAGCGCCGTGACCTCCCCCCCCCCCCCAGATGAGCACCCCTGGGATTCTGATCCACATTGTGTTTTTGCATTAAAAACAGGGAAAACTTTTTTTTTTTTTTATTTTTTTAACATGATTCGGAAAAATATGCCCAAGAATTTCAAAATAGAGAGTTTTTAGTGCCCCCTATTTCTCCTTAAAGTTCACGCAATTCATTAAGACATTCCACTGTTTCGTCACGCAATTACTTTTGGCGCCGAACAGCCTCTTTCCCTCCTTAAGTATAACACTTAAGAATAAAAAAGTATCCTCAGAACGAACATAGAGAGGTAAGAACCATAGCAAAGCATCCCTTGTTTCAGAGTTTTCCCGTTGAAGGTCAGAGTATACAATTTCACAGGGCTTGCCAAAGAATGGGAAATTCTTCACTCAGCTCTCCGCTCGTTCACTTCTTCCCGATGACAAGTGGGACTTAAAAAAATAACAACAAAATTTTGTACAGTGAAACCTCCCTTAACGGACACTCCCGAATAACGGACACCTCTAATTAACGGACAATTTTGCAAGTCCCAGTCCTTCAATATAGCCCATTCCATGTAATTCACTCTGAATAACGGACACTCCGAATAACGGACAGTTATTTCACAAAAAATTTCCCTTGCGATCGTAGCACTTCCGGATTTTTTTTTTCTTTTCACAGAATATCTTAGTAACTGCTTACCTTACAAAGTTTTTCATCCTCCACAACTGATATTCCAACCCCCCCCCCCCCCCCCCCGTTATTTCCTTATCACTGTTTCTTGGAATTAGAAGGTTGGTAATGGGCAGGGGCAGCGATTGGGGCTTAAAAGTTGGAGGCAGAGAAAAAAAAGAACTAAAAGACATGGTACTTTTTGCGGGCAGCAAAAAATGAAAAAGAAAAAAAAAAGTCATAATTTTGTTACGACTAGTTTTGAGAGTATTGAAGCAGATAAGTGAAAACTGATGTCAGTCTAATAATTAACGTACGTTTTTCTTAAGATTTTAATGAATTTTGTACACAATAACTATTCAAAAGTTAAGATAAACTAGTATGTTGTGGCCATCACGAAACTTTCTTCTATATTTTTCCTTTTTCTGATCCTTCCCCATGCTTGACGAGGAAGCAATATTCCTAACAAAAACAAAATGACACATGCAAAAACTTGACGACCATCCCAATGTCTGAATTATTGTAAAAGCAAAGCAAAGAGCGAAAATTGAAAGTTACTTTAAAAGCCTTACTTGAATTAATTACAAATATTTTATTTATTAAAAAACATAAGATGGCAACAGTTAAAAATTTTAATTCATTGAGATAATATTTCCGATCATTTGAATACAATTAAAATCACGAGAAATACGCAGACGACAATCTATTACGATTTATCTTTCTTATTGTTGCATTAATAAAACTATTTTTATTTGCAAAAAAAAAAAAAAAAATCAACACCTTTTGGAGCTATTGGAGTCAAAATTGAACCAAAGCCTGTTTACGTATGTATTCACATATATTCCAAATTTCAAACAGAATGTAGCATTACTTCTTGAGATAGGGCACTCACAATGGAAAAAAAGAACGGGCGATTGCGCTATCCCCTTTTTAGCTGTTGACACCAAAATAAAATCAGCTCTTATACCCACTAAGGGCTACTTGTCAAAAAAAATTTGTTTGATTCCGTTCGTTATTTCTTGAGATACAGCAGTCACAATTGACGACAAAAAAACGTTCTATAACTCAACCCCCGTTTGAGCTATTGACACCAAAATTGATTCAGCACCTGCTCCAGTTAGGGGCAACATATGGACCAAATTTTGTTTGATTCCGCCAGTTACTTCCTGAGGAATAGCAATCACGCATAACTCAAAAAACGTCCCATTGCTCCACCCCCCTTGGAGGAATTCGCGCCAAAAACCAATGGGCACAAGTTCACATAGGGGCACATATGTGTACCAAATTTCGTTCGATTTCATGCGGTAGTTTTTGCTGTAGAGCGGCCACAAAAAACTGGTCACACACAGACGTGACACACACACATACACACACACATACATACACACACACATACATACACACACACATACACATACACACACACAGACAGACAGACATTTTCCAAAAATAGTCGAAATGGACTCAGCACACGTCAAAACGTTCGAATCCGTCAAAATTCGAAATTCGAAAATTTGCACGAATCCAATACTTTCTTCTATGTATTAGATATAGAAGAAAGTAAAAAGAGGAAACTGGGCGCTTTTTCTAACTGGGTCTCTCGGGAGATGCAATTGAGCAGACCGGCGCCGGTAGTAGTCGGCTTTACGGGGCCGTAATTTCGTTGGGTTGTTTAATTTTTAGACATGAAAAATATTTGCCCATATTCAAAGTCATATTGCCAACTGTCAATCATGTAATAGTGATACTCGAGATAAAATAAATGAACCATATTAAGTGTGCGTGGGGGGGGGGAGGGGAGTTGCTCCGCCGAATCGCCGCCGTTGGTAATGGGATATTCATACCCTGAGATGAATTGAGAGGCAAGCGAACCAGCTTTTCATGCAGCAATCGTAGCTTTGCAGTTGCAAACTTTCCTAAAGGCGTGTTGATTTAGTTATTTTTTTTGTGTGACAATATTATTTGAGTTTTAAAATGGTAACTAAAAGAAAGAGACTGACATTGAAAGAAAAAATTAATGTTTTGGATTCTGTAATGTTTTAACTGATTATTTTAATTGATTAAATGCTTTTTAAGACAAGTGTGTGCTGTTAGTATACCTTTATTAAGAAAAAACAGATTTATTACATTTCAAGTAAAATGTAGTAAACCTTTCGCAATTGTTTCGATTGTGTTCTACAAAGGGAACAACAGCCCATTTTGAAAAAGGTAAATTAAGTAGTTCCTCCTAATAGCGGACACCTCCCAATAACGGACAAAACTTCTAGTCCCTTGACTGTCCGCTATTCGGAGGTTTCACTGTACTTTAAAATATGCTTCAAAGTAGAAGAAGTTCCCAAACATTTTTATGGCGTGGACCCCTACCAAAAGGGCTAGTTCCAACCTTTGTTTTGTCAGTATAACACTTAATAACCATACACACAAACTACCGCGTATATAACAGCAGTAAGATAAAACTGCAAAGGAACTTTTACTGTTGTTATTAATGGTGTGTGCAGGGGGAGGGGTGGTTCATGTATTCAAGGGAAAATTTTTAAAATTCTTAGCACGGGCGTCGCCGTGTGTGTACAGCTAGTAAATAAACAGTTTAAACGTAATAATTAACAATAAACTTATGAATTGATGACTATAGAAAAACTATTAATGTTTACACACTTTTCTAAAACTTATAAAATCCATATTATGCTGATATTCATATTATAGAGAGTATATGGGAACTGTTCACATGTACCCCAGATGTTACGTTCAAAACTGATCATCATCTACCTTAAAATACTAACTGGTAAAAATAAAGAATTTTTAATCTTATACATATAAAATCTGAGTATCTATCTATCTATCTATCTATCTATCTATGTCCAAGCTTCTTCTCCCGAACGACAGTGAACTGACCATCGAACCAGGTATCGATGGATTCGTCATCTTCCCGTCTTCATGTTTGGCTATTTAACATAATCCTCCGATAATAATTAGCGGAGATATCAATTAAAAATTATTAATTATGACTCTTAGATTTCAAAATAAAATCCATATTTTTCGAAGGCTTTCCTCCATTCAAATTATTATTCAGTGCTTCAACTCAACTTTCCGGATGAACGCTTTTATTAAAATTTATAGCGTGAAGAAAATCATTGAGATGAAGGATCTGCTGCCATTTTTTTTCTCGAATATGCTCAGGTAAAATTCTTGTTTTTGTTTTGAGGCTTTTCCTGTAATCAGGGGATTTAAAATGTTTACTTTATGGGGGTTTTCCGCAATCTGCCACAAAATTTCACTGACTTTTTTTTTTTTTGGTTCAAGCCTGAGTGTTGAACTCGCGTCACATGACATAACTTTCATTTTCGAGGAGGACCGTGCACGTCGTAAAGTAAATGAGTGATTTACAAGTTATTTGAGTTCTTTGAGGGTTTGTACATGGAAAACGGATTGATGTAATTCTTGTACGACCATGTGGATAGAATCCATCCAAATATTTATCTGAGTGGTATGTTGCATTAATAAACACCCGGGCAACGCCGGGTAGTAGACTATTTTATGTAAAAAGCGGATTGTTATTGTGCATAAATATTTCCGATATAGTCTATCAGATGTAATTCAGTTTAACGTGAGTAAAGATTATAGTTGATAATGCATATATTTTCCCCTTTTGTGCTGACTGAAAATGTACTCATAACTTGTATCATTGATAACGATTATTAACGTTGATGAGGTGTTTTGGCAAAAATATGTTTTACTGGTGTTTTGCAAACCTTGCTTTACGCGCATTTATTTATTCCTTAACGCGTTAGAAACTAGTGTCAGTGTACTACAAAAGCATCAACTGGACTGCTCTTACATTTTTTAGGTAGCCCGTGCAACGCCGGGCACGCAGCTAGTCTATATATATAAAAATGGACTTTGGTAAATTTGTTCCCTAAGATCTCAGAAACTACCCGGCAGATTTGGCTGAAACTTTCAGCGTTTGTTCAGTTTGGTACTGGGAAGGTTTATAGGCCAGTTCGAAAAAAATCCGATTGATAGTTCCCTTTTTATTCCAATTTTTGTCCCAATTTTCGCATAAATGTCCCAATATGGGGGTGGTAAAAAACGTGCACATACTAACATTATATGTCCATCGAAAGCGCCAATTTTTCTGCTGAAGATAGCATCTGTTCGAAGTTTCTAAGTTGTATAAAAAACGAGTTATGAGCTTTTTTGTTCCCTGTTCGAAGGCTTTCATCAACCCAAGTCATTATTTAGTGTGTCATCTCAACTCCCAAGAACTATTGTATTGTTGAATATTATTGCGTTTCGTCTGACTTTTTGAGGCTTTTCTCAAGTCAAATCTTAAAGTAACGTTTTCCCACAAGATTGGCTAAAAATAAATGGATTTGGCTGATCATTTTACTTTTAAACGGAACTTATGTAATTAATGGTTTATTATTATTATTTATGCTGATTGGACACTTGCTCGCCAGAATTTTTTCAGGAAGATTTCAGTAGCTGATGCATTTGGCAGTTTTTTCCACTGTCGCTGTTTTTGAGCCCAAAGACTACGTAATAATGTTTCTCAGCTTTTACCGTATAAACAAAATATCGCCAATCAAAGATACTGAAAAAAAAGAAAAAAAATACTGTGTAAAATAATTCAACAACTAAATTAGGCAAATCCATAAACCGCACAAAAACTTCCATTAATTTTTCTTTTTGCACGATTTCAAACAATCGCCAAATTTTACTACTTATTTTGGAAACATTTCGGATGAAACCGTTTGGCGCCATTTTTTTTTGACCAAAAGTATCTCAGCATCTGGCAACAATATTTCTGTAATAAAAATTAGTAAGGAGGGGGAGTATTATCGAAAGTGTCCCAAAATGATTCTCGCAAATTTGGTAAGATTTTAAACCGCACCAAGTGTTCACAAAAATTAAAATTTCCCAAAATAACTAAAGCAAGTGTAAGGGGAACACGGGCTGCTACATTTTTTAAAAAAGTTCGTACATCAATAGCCATACTGAGAAGGTTTTAGATAAAAAAAAGTACTAACAGATAAATCTTTTTAAACATGTAAAGTTTAATTTCATATTTCGGAAATTCTTCAAATTTGTATATGCTTAAATGTCGTGCTTTTGTTTCTAATTGAATACTATTTTGTTCTTTATACTTATTGCCATTTTAGTTTAATGAGTAAGGAAGAAGCTCGATTTTTAATCACGTCAAAAAGGTTTGTTTTAAATTATTTCGCTTAAAACAGAAAACAAGGGCAAGTAACGATTGTTTCTCATAATTGTTACTGACCCAGGCAACGCCGGGTATTTTTGCTAGTTCAATATAAAAATTTAAACAATGTCATAAATTTACCTGTATGTTTATACAATGGTCTGCAATAGTTTAGTTTAGCCTATTAGTCAGTTTGCAATGTGTTTTCAAGTGGAGAAGACAAATGATGAAATTAAATACAACAGCTGCTAAAACGAAGGCTTCACTCGATACGCGTCTTATCAGGCTCAGTCATTTCTCAAAAGATCAAAGGCGCCGACTTGCCTACTAGAGAGCGCTGTAGTATAACCGGGGTAAACTTTGTTTACATTAGTTAACAAATTATTTCTGCGATAAAAAGTGATGTTGTTTAAATTTTTAAAGTAAAATTTTCTTGATATGGTTAATTGATGTGTAGTACATGGTGAATTAATGCCGTAACGCCGTACCAGTTCTGCTTTTCAGGGAAAATAGATTCCATTTTCAGGAAAAGCTGGTCTAAACTCAGGATTCAATTATTTCTCATTAGTGTTCGCTACTGGCAAAACGTACGAATTCATCCCTGAAACTCATTATGTCTTATTAAATGAAAGTGAATTAATACTATTTACATTTTTCGGGATTACGACTCAAATTTTTGAGATATTTAATGTGAGTAAACCTATTATTTTATTGCATATTTAAAGGAAGGCGCAATCGCCAAGATTTCGGCAATAATCGTTTCATTCTGACAATATCGGTAAGAATGCAATACATTTTCTTTTACGACATTTTTTCGTTACTTTTCGTTCACTTCGCTGGTAAGCTGTTTTCTCTCTCCCTTGCAGTGTTGCCAGATTGGGGGAAATCTGGTGCTCTCTGGGAAAATTGGTTTTGAGGGGAATTTTTTGGGGAAATTTTTTTTCTTGGGGAAAACCTGGGGAAACCTAAAACCTCGGGGGAAAAAATTGTAATTAAATTTTGCGTCTTGACATCTGGTAGTTACATTGTTTGTATCAAACAGCGTTGGTTTAGCTTTGCTCAACTTTATGTAACTGCCATTTCGTATTATGTAGAATTTTATGCTACGGAATTTGCATTAATAGTTTTGCGTGAGTTACTAGTTGATACGTGAAACAGGCAAAAATAAGGGTGATGAAGAATGTTCTTGGATGCAAAAATCATAGTTTAAATGCGCATACAGAAGCAGAGTAATAAATGCGAGTAGAACAAAAAAAAATTGGTTATTTCTTATCTCTCGGTCAGGCGCTTGTATTTATGACTAGTGGCACGCGCACGGCTTTGCCCAAAGTAGAAAATTAAAAGGTACTTTGGTTCCCCTGTATATTTACAAATAATGCATGATGAATTTCTCGCCAATTGGCTTGCCCACGTTACAGTTTCACATTATGATAACTTGGTAATTTAGCCGTCCATCTTATGATAATTTTACTCGGGAAAATGTTCTTAAAATTGGAGTAGAAAAAGAACAAAATCGAATTTTTTAAAAAACGCCTAAAGGTGCACACTCCCATGCTACACACTGATTCTTTGCCAAATTTCATAAAAAATCAATGGAACGGTCTAGGTGCTATGCGCGTCACAGAGATCCTGACAGAGACTTTCAGCTTTATTATTAGTAAAGATAAAAAAAAAGATAAAGACAAAAAAAAAAAAGCGAAAATGGGAAGAAATAAAAGTTGGGGAATTTTATAAGAAAATTTGGCTATTTGGGGAAGAAAAAAAAATTTCAAGAGACAAAAATATCAGAGGAAGTCGATTCATTTTATGAAAATATTAGTGGAAAAATAATTTTTGAATTTGGGGAATTTTGATAAAAAACATCGCTTTTTGGGGAAAAGTTGGAAGGGTTCATACCGATTCTTGCCTACGCTCCTTATCTAGAACCTGTCACTGTGAACGGCAGGGGAGCGAGGGGTAATAGCTAACAATAGAGACCGGGAAAGTGGGTTGACAACTGATGGGTTCTCTCTGGACATAGGGAAAAAGTTTTGCATGGATGGGGTAATTTCTGTGATAGGGATATTTGGAGGGGTTTTTTCTTTCCACTAGATTGGGACGAATCGAAATAGGTGGAATGTTATCGTTTGGCACAGCTGTTTTCAGCGCCTCGTGTGCTACATCGTTTTTTTTTTTTTCCCCTTCTTTCTTAAATTTATTTTTTAAACCTGAGAATTTGAAACATTTATTTTAAAAACAAAATTTATTTTATGTACAATTTTAACTTTATAAAGGAAACTTATCCTTTATATCAACCAAAAAAATTTTGAAAACATGAATGCTTATAGTTCAATTTCTGCTAAAGCATTTGATAGATTTGAGACCTGATATTCAATTTGAAAATTGCTGTAATTATCCAATTAATGAAACAAATAAGAATGCGCTTTAATAAAAATAACAAATAATAAACATAAAACAGAGAGTAAAATTTGTAGTAATTCTGATTAAAAAAAAAAACTACCTTGCGTCCATACAGCTTTCGTGCTTTTAGTTTTTTTTAGATGTATTGATATTTTGTGCTTTTTACTGCTTGAAGTACAAAATATTGCATCGGAATTAACAATTGGATTAATGTTGAAAAGAACTGCAAGTATTCGGGGGCATTGTAGAAAATGATTGTTCATACCGCTCATAAATTATATATTGTGGGCTTGATTTATTTTTATATGCCTTTACCGCGTTCGTGTGTGCAGAATCTAAGAACTTCTAAAAAGCAGTGCCGAATTTCCAAACGAGATTGATACATTTTTAGGGGACACAAAATTTTACTACGATCATTTCTTTACTATATTGTTGAAAATAAAATTTCATTATTTTTTATTTTCCATACTGAGTCATTTTCTTATTATTAAATTTTATCACCTTTTCCAAGAAGTGATAAACAATGGGGACTGACTATACATCCCCAGAAATATTAGCTAATGCTTAATTATAGACATACTTAATTTCATTTGTTTTTACTTATATCTGTGAATGTAATTTCAATAAATAAAAATTATTTGGGAAATTTCGTTTCTGAAGATCTGCGATGCTATTCGCATGCAAAAAATCCAAGATTTTGTCCTGTTTTTTTTTTTTTCCTACCGCGAAATTTTTCTCGGACATTTGGCTCATAGAAGTGAGACCGATACATTAGTTTCAAGCCGAAAAGTAAGTGAAAAATTGTAAAACAAATCCCTAGGGAAAAAAATATTGGTTTTGGTTATTTTTTAAATATTTTTGAAAAAAAAAAAATATTTACCTCATGAGTCTTGCAGCTCGCTCCAAAGAAACTTGATTAAAAAAAAAATTACCTCTTTAAACCCGTCAGAAGAATGTTAATTTAATGATTGATATAATGTTCTTATCCCCTTAAAAAAGGAATATATACTAACTATGAAATTATTGAAAAGTGAATTTTGAAATTACTATTTAAAAAGGTTTCAGTCGAGACATTCAAGAAAAGTTGCATTTTATCTTTTGATTGGGGGGGGGAGAGAATGATCGTAGGGAAAAATTAGAAATCCCTACCCAACCCCTTCTCTAAAACCGGAAATCGTCCCCTCCATGTGATTGACGTTAATCCTCTCCGGAGGGCGTGATCCACTCGTCAAAAATGCTCTCGTTATCAGCGTAGGCGAAAATCGGTAGACACCGTTGGAAGGGAATTGGGAAAATCTAGATTTGACCATCTGGCAACACTGCTCCCTTGGCGAAAATTGAAAAATGAATCACATCATCGCCGGCGAAATTTGAAAAATTAGGCTTACACCGCCGTTATGTTTGCTTCGCTTTTTTAATTTTACAAATTTGTAGAGACTTTCAATTTTTATTTTTGACTCTGTTTATTTATTCAGCTGATTATGTTACATGATGATGGATAATTTAAAATTAATTTGGCGACATATTTTAAAACGATTTTTTACATTATTAAAACGCTTGTTTTTTATGTGTTGAATAATTTTACTTTGTTTTGATTAAAAATCCACAAAAAAAAAATAATAATAATAATGTATGGTTTCCTCAAATAAATAAATTAGGTCCTCAAAAAGCATCCGATGTTTTATTACATACGTATTTATTGAAAGTTACACTAATCCTCTCAGTAAATGAAACAAGCCTCGCAAAGACATTAAAAGTTTCAGTAAAAGGTAAAATCATCTGCTAAAAAATTATATTAGACAACAATAAAAGCTTAATTTTATTGAAACCAGAAGACCAAACGCGGCGACAGCAAATAAAATAAAAAACAACCGCCAAGATAAAAAATTATACGTAATCTTTTGGCGTCACAAACTTTGGCAACAGTTCTTGCCTTTTGATATTCACATTAAAAATGTGGGAGGAATTATCACGACTTGGGACATTTTGATTGAATTTTTATTGTTTTTTAATTAATTGCTATATTTATTTGGCGGATTATTTTTAAATAATAGCCCTTAAAAAGTAGGTTTATAAAAACCTTTTACAAAAAGTTGCCATCTTATGACTTTTTAAAATTTCTATTGGCATGTTTTCCCTGATTAATTCATAGTTGTTCCAATGTAAAATGTTTTTTTTTTACTTTTAAATGATTTAAATTTCTTCTTCCTTAACAGACAACGTATTCCTTTATAATATGAATTGTAAAGCATTCTGATCATTAACACATGCTAATTATCGTCTAAAATTTTATTTGATATGTTTTTCACATTTTTTTTTCTTTAAAAACCATTGCATCTCTATGCAATTTTTGTGCATTTTATTATTTCTTATTGTGTAAAAAATTAAAACATAGAATTGAGTAACTGACTTATTCATCATTTTCAGAATACTTCTTTAAAAAAGTTCTTTAAAATAACTAATTTTAGATCAACTTCAAAGTTAGAAAAAGAAATGCTACAAGATGTTTGAATGTTTCAATAAATATGTGCATTAATTGCGCTTGAAGAACCATTAACTAATTCTTGCATAATAAAACTAAAAAAATACTTCTCTTCGATACAATTTATTCAGCATAGTTCATGTGTTTAATAGACCTTATGGTTTCGTGCATAAAATGTGATATTTGATTTAATAAATAAGAAATGATCAATATTCAATACATCTAACTCCTATTTATATTTATTAAAACTTTAAATTTACATTACTCAAATAATTTTGAAATATTTCACTGCAAAATTAGAATAAATTATCAAAGTTTTTTTCACTAAAATAATTTTACATTGATTTAATTAGTTGGAGAGAAACATATTACTCAGCTTATATTCATGGGATTTTGTTTTGAAAATTATTATTTTTTTTTAAAAACAAAGTTTCATACTTATTTACTTTTTTGCACAAAATGTCTTTTCAAACCCTTTCTGAAGGAGGAAAAACTCCTCTTTTAAATTAACTTAAACACTTTAGAATTCAATTTTTAATTCTCGCTTTAAAAATAAAATAGTGTGATATTTATGTTAAAAGTTACCACAAAATTCAACAGATGTCGCGGGAGTCTGACCGGGTTTTTTGTTTGATTGATTGATTTCATACTACAACTTTTATTGAAATGACAGAGCCTGATAGAAACACGTATCAAGTGAAGCCTTGCTAAAACAAAGAAGTTTCAGCAATGAAACACAAAATAGTTCATTGCTCCAAAAATTTTGCTAAGAGGTAGCACTGGTACTGCCATCACAGGAGAGTGTTTCAATACTTTTCGTTTCAAGTTACCATTGTGAATAAGCCGATGTTCACATGTGCCTCCCCCCCCCCTGTTCCCCTAATGGAAATCGTAATCAAAATCATATTATTTCGATGTACTTAATATCTTAATCAAATTTTGACCAAAATCGCATCCTGCTACCCCGACTGCAAGATTTTTTTTAAAAAAAGGGGGGGGAGGGTGGAATGTACTCAAAATCCAAGTCAAATTTATTGAAGATGCTTGAACATTTGCTGAGTAATTCTCCCAGCTCGATCGGCGTTCTTAGTCTTCACCTTGACCTTGAATCGTTATTTTAATGAATCGGTTGACAACATCTCTAGCCAGTGGCCAATTTAAGTAGGCTCGTCAGAAGCAGAAGTCACACAAGGTACATAAGTACCAAACATAACACAGCACATTGCAAGTGCGGTATAAGGTCACGTCAACAGCTGCTTGTAGAGAAAAAAAGCTAGCAATATCCCTCACCCTTAAAAAATCAAACTTGAGCGACAAACAATGTAGTCAAATATTTCAGCTCTGTTGTTAAACATACCACTCGTAGTTTATCTTACACACACAAAAAGAAAAAAAAAAAGTCAAGCAAACACGTAAGGGGAAAGAATATACGATTCATCACTGATAAAACAGTAAAAATAATTTCATTGTTGCAAAATAAGCAGATTTTCTGAAATAGCTGGCAAATGCGAAGAGTTCATGAAACTTTCACGCTATATCAAAATGCACTTAAAAAAAAAGTATTCTAAAATTACTTCTCAGCCCAAAACTTAAAAATCCCCCAATTCAATGCAACAAGGGTACTGCTTAGCAGTAACACAATCCGAACACGGTTACAACAAACACTAATGACGATGCGCAAGAGCGCACAAGGACCTGAAGAAAAAAAAAATGTTGGGTTGCGGAGGAGCCCATGAGAAAATAAACACGGCAGGCGAAGCCGATTAATTTAACATTTGTCAGGAGACTGTTGTACACGCGTCTGCCAATGACCTGTCCTTGTAGACTTGACTCTTCAAAAGAACAAAGTGACACTTCGTTGCCGGGAGACAAAACGCAAAAAGAGTGGTTAACAAAGTGGAAAATGCTTTGTCTGAAAAAGTTAAAAAATCAAACAAAAATAACTTTTTAATGTGATTAAAATAAAAAGAAAGAAGCCAAATATTAGAGAAATAGTAGGGATAGCTGTATTTTGGTCGACACATTCAGGGGCGGATCCAGCTTCCGGTTCTGGAGGTGGTCATTATCGGAAAGGGCAATCAATGTGCAATTTTGTGCTAATCAGGGGATGTGGGGCGATTTTTTTGATGTACAGATCCCCAAAATGCAGCTGTAGGCAATATTTGGTCGCTTTAGGGGGAATGATCCCCCCTCCCCCTCTGGACCCGATGCCTGGACATATTATTGGGAAGACGATTAGGGTCAGGTGGGGTAAAATGGGTATAAAATAGCCTACTTTTGGATTTTGACTCAAATATTTTTGTCAAAATATTTTGTTTCTAATTTTTTTTTTGTTTCATGTATACATTACATATGTTGAGAGTAGAATTAAATGATTTTCACACATAATTTGATACAAATTTATTTTTGAGAGGAGTGTTTATGACTATATGTTTTCTATACCCATTTTACCCCACGCAGGTGAAAATGGGTAGCCTGTGGGGTAAAATGGGTATTGAAGTCTAAGAAGTGATAAAAAAGCATACTATTTGTTCAATGCAGTGTGATAATATAGACTTAAGAGTCAGTTAACAAAATTTAACTATTTAATTTTAAAAAAATACTGCTAACACTAAATTTGACAAAATATTAATAAGATTTCTTTCAATGTATGATATCCATACTTGTCATTCTTTTAAAAAAGTAATGGCCTCTATTGTTAAATTGTGGCTCATTAATTTTTTTTATTATTTGATGTTTTTCAATGAAATCCATATCGTCTATATCAGGAAAAATAAAAAAAATCCCCCATCTTGGATTTTTAAAAAATATTTCGTCTCATAATATTTCCCTCAACAGCCATATATTTGGCAATAAATTCTTTCTTGCTCGTTTCCTCTAAGCATAATATTTGTACCCAGACACCTGTGATTAAACTTTGCTTCATAAGAATATTTTTAGCAGTTTCTATTCCAGATACTTTCTCAGAATGGAAACTTTCTTTTTCTACTATTTTTATTTTCTTGTTTTTTAATTCATTATTTTTTTTCACTTTCAACTCTTAGCCTTTCTAAAACATCTCTGTCAATATTTCCTGTATTTGCCAGCATACATTTAAGTTGTTTTAAATAACTCATGCAAGTAGTTGTCAAATCTGAAGCACTTGTTGAAATTGCTGACAATATTGTACTTTTCAAATCTTTATAAGGTGACGAAATCGTGCTTTGTGAAGCATACTTTTCGGATTGAAACGAGGATGTGTTCCGAGAATTTAAAGGTACATTAGAGAAATTGGTAGCGTCTGATTGCAATCAAATACAAATGAGACGACCAGCAACAGGCTGGGCCCAGCATATTCTGAGGAAATTGTGATTTTGTGCGCAAGTGCACACAAACTCTAGAATAAGTATACTGTTGGCTTCTTATTATTTATTATGATAGAGCGAAGTTTATTTTATAAAGTCATGGCATTGCATACTTTTATGTTTCAATCATTTTAAATTAATCACAAATGAATTAATATTCATTTAAAGGAAAATATTCTGTATCATTTAAAACAACTTGCTGGAATGATAAGCCTAACCATATACCCATTTTACCCCATTTTCAAAATATGAGATTAAAAATAGAAAACATTTTTTTTTTCTTCCCTGTAAGTTGAAGCAGCAACAAAAATGTCCAACTAAAGATATTATGACACAGTAATAAAAATTCCTCAAAAATCAGGATTTGGAGATAGAAGTTTAAGCAGACAACATGCGGCTTGAATTTATCAACTTCAATTTAAAGTGTTACCTCTCACTAAAAAATAATCGATTGAAAAAATATATTTTGTGGAATAGAATTCAGAACAGCCAAGTATAATGTCCCACTCAAAAAAATGCAAATTTAATTAAAAATAATTTGTTTTTAAAACTATATATTTTGACTACCCATTTTACCCCACTACCCATTTTATCCCACCTGACCCTAAATGTTTACAGAAGAACGTTAAGAAAATAAAATAGGTGATTTTGCAAAAAGAAATACAAGTTTCATTTTTGAAGGCATGTATTGATGCTTCTTCGGTGAACTTAAACGCGATGTGTACACAAAAAATCCAGCGGAATATAAACTTAGATAGACAATAGCCATTTGCATCCGATAACTTCGGACATTGTAAACTTGATGTATAACACCCAAAACAGGTAATTTCACCCAAATATGAATTGGCATGCAGATGAAACAAATATTGTTTAAAAAACAAGAAAACAAAAACCTAAATATGGCTAAAGACGCTTATAAAATAAATTATCCAATGAAATACGTTCTCGTCACACACTTCGTACCAACGTCTTATACTCGTAGCAATAAATAAAAGCTTTTAAAGACTTCATGCGTAACTACACTCAACAAATCCATTTGGAGAGAAACACTTATATGCACGCACTTGCGTTATCAGCTTACAGTAAAAGTAAGCCATAACTTTAGCGCCAAAACGAAATGGACACCGTGAAAAAAGAACCAAAACAGGAAATATCCTTGAATCTTTTTTGGTTTCCCTCCACAATTTTTGATACAACTTACGCCATTAGGATAAAGAGAGAATTAGAAAGATCCAATGGTAGGGAAACAAATATGGCATGCGGAACTTGGGGAAAATGATGATACTCGTACATCACACTCTGATAACTCTCTTTTCGTTATTCCAACGTTGTGTATCTATTACCGTTAAAGTATAGAATGCAGTTATTTTATAGAATATTTAGTTATTCCATGAAATAACTGATCGTGTCCGTTAAAGAGTGTAACATGTTATAAATTAGACACTTTAACTAGTTATTCTATGAAATAACTAGGTATTCTATAAATTAACTAATGAGAGACAGTTAAAGTGTAAAATAAACAAATTATCTAAAATGAAATAACTAGGTATTCTATAAATAAACACTAATGATAGACAATAAAAATGAAAAAGAAGCAATTTATCAAATTTATGCAGCGTATGAATGATATTTATGGAAACGTACCATAAAATCATTTGTTACAACAAGGATTACTAAAATGACACTTGGAATTACAAAGAACATTATTTCTAAAACAAAAAACATTTTTTGTTGACACACTGGGTTGACACGTATGGTCTGGAATAGTTCATAAATGCAGTAGGGGTGGAAGGTAAATTTATTTATCGTGTAAGATATATGATGTAGATTATTTTACACTTTAACGGCTGCAGATCGTTATTCCATGTAGTAACTAGTTAAACCATGAAATACAAGAGAGTTTTAACGGACACGATCAGTTATTCCACGAAATAACTAGGTGTTTTATAGAATAACGGATTTCATACTTTAACGGTAACATATCTATAGTTAGAGGAGAGGGGGGGGGGATCAAGAATGCTGTTTACATTTCCTATTTACGCCTATGCATTTTGAAATAAATGATTATGCTAATAACAATCAAGACTTTAAAAAATAAAAGCCATATTTTACACAAATAAAAAATTGTACAGTAAAAATGAGTAAAATTACTCTCGATATAATAACCTAATTTCGTTTTCGAAGGAATTGAAATTCAAGATAACAAGCTAAAATACCTTAACACCGATACTTAAAAGTAGAAAATTGTTCGAAAATTTAACGACGCATTAAGAATTGAACAAACATGAATGGAAAAACACGTGAACCCGAATAAACCTGAGAAACTAACCCTTAGCAGTTTTTCTTTTTCAAAGTGACCCCAAAATTAACATTAAATTTACAATTTCATGTGTCTCAATTTAGTTATCAACCTCTTACCCAAAGACAGCTTTTTGGAATCGTCCAGTTGTGATCGTCTTGAAAGGTTCTCCTAAGCGAGCGTAGAGTGGGTGCGCCACACATTATCACAGTGGCGCACCCACGGAGGGGGCTAAGGGGCTTAAGCCCCTCCCATAGACAAGATAAAATTCAGAAATGACTATTACCCCCCCTTGACTAGATCAAAGACAAGGCCTGAAAGTGCATTTTTTTGGTCCTTAAATTTGGAAATTTAACAAAATGGTTAAAATTTCTTCCCTTGAAATACGGCTGCAGCAAAAATCGTGTCCTAAGAGACTCATCCACCAACAAGGTTCCTCTTTTCGTTTTTAAAAATAATATTTGCTTCAGCTTTCTTTGTTTAAGTCTCTTTTTTCTCCAATTTTAGCATAATAAGGTTGCTGTGTTACTTTTATCATTTAAAAGTTTAAACTGATTTTGTAGCTCGATAGATGGAGAGAGAACTGAGAATAGGAATGATCACTATTTTGTTCTTCCCTGAAATTTGATAAATTTGGCATTTAATAAAAATAAAACTGTAAAACTTTACTAATACGGAATTACAAAAAAAAAAAAAAAAAATCAAAAATCGACATAACTCTGGGAGGTTGTTGAAATTTCACTGATCTTGCCTCTCACTTCTCGTATCAGAATTCCTTAAATTCTAACCTCTCCCAGGAAAAATTCTCGATTGCGTCACTGCATTACCAGGATTACGGTTTAACAATACTGATTATAATAAACTGCGATTCCCAACATAAACACGGCATTGGAATAATAATGAACAGGGTGCTGCGAGGAAAGGGGAGGGGTATGATTTCAGGGTTAAATTGCTCTGAAGAACCCTTAGTTTTAAGCCATATTGCCAACCCCGGTATGGTGATGTAGTTGTTCGGGCTTTGATTCACCTCTCAGTTCGTTCTCACCAGGGCCGGCTCTAATAGTTCTGGCGCCCTAGGCGATAGTGACAAGTGCTCCCCCCCCTCATTGAATAATAATAATTTGGGTTTTGCATATCCAAGAACTGGTACACACTTTAAGTTTTCTTTTTTAACATTAAAGTAGTGCATCTTATGTCATTCTAACATAAAGTAATATTTTCAAAAGACTTAAATCACGCAATTTGCCGCCGCCTCTAAAATTAAATTGCAGTTCTAATTAAACTCCGAATTATTGCTTTACATATCTAAGCATTGGTACACACTCTAAATTATTATTATTAGAGACGTACCGAGTACTCGGTAATTACTCGGTACTCGGCCAATTTTCCGAGTACTCGGTACTCGGCCAAATTCTGATCAGATACTCGGCCAATACCGAGTAGTTGCAAAAAATTGAATATTGTCCAAGACAAATACCAAAATTTATATTAAAAAAAAAGCAAGCATTATATTCTGCAATAATTTACAATTAAAATTTATAAGTCAAATTTAAATTTTGAGAATAATGAAGTTTGTAATGCTTCAATGGTATAAATCTTTCTTTTAATGTCCCCAAAGTTTATTAAACTTGTTTATTAAAAATTATGCAAAAAAAAGGCAAGTATAGAAAATATGGAATTTTTATATTAAAAATGGATATTTGATACAAACAAAAATTAGTTATAAAAAATATAAAAATACCTTTGCTTAAAAAATTAAAGGAAATAAAACAATGTTAAAAGCACAGTGTAGGAACACTGCAGATACGTGTTTTGGAAGTTACAAGGAATTCCTTTTTCTATGCACAAAATGGGAGCTCGTGGATTTAAAGGCATCCGACAAAAGTTGGATTTTTTTGTTGAATGTCTTTACCTTCTCTAGCTCACATGTTATGCACTGAAAAAGACATTCCTTGTAAGGGGGGGGGGGGGCGGAAACATGTGTCTGCAGTGTTCTTGCACATTTGTTTTATCTGCTTTTAAAAAATATTTATGTTTGGCGGACTAGAACTATGATTGATTGGTATACAGTGAAACCCCTCCTAACGGACACCCCTCTTATGCGGACAATTTTTAATTCCCCAGTTCCAATGCAAATAACATTATTAAACCCCTGTCCTGCAGACACCTCTCTATTGCAGACAAAAAAAATTGTCCTGTTAGTGTCTGCATTAGAGGGATTTTACTGTAATTTGTTTTAATTCCAACTTGATTAATCATACCTTTTATTTATTTATTTTTAATTTTAGAAATCATTTTTTTGGTAAAATTTTTGACAAACAAAATTGTTTATATAATGCGTAATTAAATTTCACCAGGAATTTAGTTTTAAAAACTATTATATGGACAAGGAGGTCTATACTACTATTCCAATAAGTTCAAAATTCATCACATGTGTGTCGGTGGTTCTTGTTAAAACATAATTGGTACTTGGTAACTCGGCCGAGTCGTGAAAGGCCGAGTACTCGGTAACTCGGTACTCGGCCGAGTAGTGAAAGGCCGAGTACTCGGTACTCGGCTACTCGGTCAAAGTGCTACTCGGTACGTCTCTAATTATTATTATTATTTTAGCATTGAATAGTGAATCTTTTGGCGCTGAAACAGATTTTCATACTTTAAAAAAAAAAATCAACTTCGAAATTTGCCGCCCTAGGCGACCGCCTACCCTAGGAGCCGGGCCTGTCTCTCACAGAAGAAAAGTCTCAGAAATAATTCTATTAAAACTATTAAAATTCCTCATAAAATTCTAAATAAAGCATAAAAATCCACTTACTTAAAGATTAAATCACTGTTTTTCAGTACTTAACAGAAATTTCGTTAACTTTTAAGAACAAAATTCATCCTCAAGCTTTTCGTTAGAAGTTTGAGGGGTTTAACACTTTCTTTTTCTTATGTCGTACACCAACAAGTGCTCATTTACTCTCAATTTGGTCATTTACTTTTCATCATGTTTTATTTCCTCAGTCACTTGACGACAGTTAACTTTTCTGGACTTCCTGATCTTGTCTTACTTGCTGTCTAAGATATTTTATTTATTAACCTTTAATGCCCATGAATCAGTGCACATGAAACAAATTCTTCCGTCACTGCAGACAGAACTTCAATTTAGGTTACCAAAATCTTACTCGCTTGAAAAATCTTGATATGACACGATGCGATGCAATAAACTTCTAAGTAACTAACGAATGAAAAATCATATAGCGACTAGGTTATAGATATTTTTTGGTGTAAAAAAATACATTTTAAAATTATTTCTCTTTTGCTTCATTTATTTATTTATTTTTTAATACTTAAGACTGGGCTGTTTTAATAACAAACATTTGTAAGAGTAATAAGACTAACTGAACTTAAAATAAATGTTTAAAAAAACCCAGAAACATTAAATTTCTACAACAACTTTACGAAAAAAAACTTTTATAATATGATATAGTAAATTATTATTGTTATTTTCAATTCAAAATAAGAGAGAAAAGTTGTGTCATTATATTTCATCAATTTTCGAGTTTAGAATGAAAAAAATAGATTAAAAAAACTCGTAGCGGTTATTTGTAAACACTAGCAATGCTATGTTTTTAACTACTACGGTGTGGGAACTTTCAGTTATGCTAAAGGGATGAAAGTTCATTCCCAAAACCAATCCGATATTTTACCCCCTCGCGATTCCCT